>NW_027414719.1:0-16640 GCF_964106895.1 Numenius arquata
TACGGAACCGTACGAGACTCTACAGGCCCTTAGGGAACACCACAGGCCCCTACGGAACCCTACACAACCCTCTGGAAACTTATGGAACCCTACAAGCTCCTACCAACCCCTGCGAGCACTTACACAACCCTACAGGTCCCTACGGCAATCTACGGGACTCTATGGGCCCCTAGGGAACCCTACAGATTTCGACGGAACCCTACGAGCCCCTCTGGAACCCTACAGAATACTCCAGGACCCGACAGCACTCTACAAGACCCTTAGCAACACAACGGAACCTCACTAAAACCCTATGGGCTCCTACAGAACACTGCAGGTGCCTACGGAACCCTACAGACACCTACGGGCACTTACAGAACACTGCAGGCCCCTACGGAACCCTACAGGTCCATACAGAACCCCACAGGGCCCTACGGAACTTTACCAGCCACTATGGAACTCTACGGGCCCCTACGGAACCCTGCAGAACCCTCCAGAACCTTACAGAATCCCACGGATTCCTACAGACTCCTGCGGGCACTTACTCAACCCTAGAGGACCCTACGGAACACTACTGGCTCCTGCGGTACTCCAGAGGCCTCTAGGGAACCTACGAAGCTCTACGGAACCCTATGGATCCTTACGGAACAGTATGGGCCCCTTCAGACCTCTGCGGGCGCTTATGGAAACCTACAGGACCCTACGGAACTGTACGAGACTCTACAGGCCCCTAGGGAACACCACAGGCCCCTACGGAACCCTACACAACCCTCCGGAAACATATGGCACCCTACAAGCTCCTACCAACCCCTGCGGGCACTTACATAACCCTACAGGCCCCTACGGAAATCTACGGGACTCTACGGGCCCCTAGGGAACCCTTCAGATTTCGACGGAACCCTACCAGCCCCTCTGGAACCCTACAGAATACTCCAGGACCCGACAGCACTCTACAAGACCCTTAGCAACACAACGGAACCTCACTAAAACCCTATGGGCTCCTACAGAACACTGCAGGTGTCTACGGAACCCTAGAGACCCCTACGGAACCCTACAGACACCTGCGGGCACTTACGGAACCCTGCAGGCCCCTACGGAACCCTACAGGTCCATACAGAACCCCACAGGGCCCTACGGAACTTTACCAGCCACTATGGAACTCTACGGGCCCCTACGGAACCCTGCAGAACCCTCCAGAACCTTACAGAATCCCACGGATTCCTACAGACTCCTGCGGGCACTTACTCAACCCTAGAGGACCCTACGGAACACTACTGGCTCCTGCGGTACTCCAGAGGCCTCTAGGGAACCTACGAAGCTCTACGGAACCCTATGGATCCTTACGGAACAGTACGGGCCCCTTTACACCTCTGCGGGCGCTTATGGAAACCTACAGGACCCTACGGAACTGTATGAGACTCTACAGGCCCCTAGGGAACACCACAGGCCCCTACGGAACCGTACGAGACTCTACAGGCCCTTAGGGAACACCACAGGCCCCTACGGAACCCTACACAACCCTCTGGAAACTTATGGAACCCTACAAGCTCCTACCAACCCCTGCGAGCACTTACACAACCCTACAGGTCCCTACGGCAATCTACGGGACTCTATGGGCCCCTAGGGAACCCTACAGATTTCGACGGAACCCTACCAGCCCCTCTGGAACCCTACAGAATACTCCAGGACCCGACAGCACTCTACAAGACCCTTAGCAACACAACGGAACCTCACTAAAACCCTATGGGCTCCTACAAAACACTGCAGGTGCCTACGGAACCCTACAGACACCTACGGGCACTTACAGAACACTGCAGGCCCCTACGGAACCCTACAGGTACATACAGAACCCCACAGGGCCCTACGGAACTTTACCAGCCACTATGGAACTCTACGGGCCCCTACGGAACCCTGCAGAACCCTCCAGAACCTTACAGAATCCCACGGATTCCTACAGACTCCTGCGGGCACTTACTCAACCCTAGAGGACCCTACGGAACACTACTGGCTCCTGCGGTACTCCAGAGGCCTCTAGGGAACCTACGAAGCTCTACGGAACCCTATGGATCCTTACGGAACAGTACGGGCCCCTTTACACCTCTGCGGGCGCTTATGGAAACCTACAGGACCCTACGGAACTGTATGAGACTCTACAGGCCCCTAGGGAACACCACAGGCCCCTACGGAACCGTACGAGACTCTACAGGCCCTTAGGGAACACCACAGGCCCCTACGGAACCCTACACAACCCTCTGGAAACTTATGGAACCCTACAAGCTCCTACCAACCCCTGCGAGCACTTACACAACCCTACAGGTCCCTACGGCAATCTACGGGACTCTATGGGCCCCTAGGGAACCCTACAGATTTCGACGGAACCCTACGAGCCCCTCTGGAACCCTACAGAATACTCCAGGACCCGACAGCACTCTACAAGACCCTTAGCAACACAACGGAACCTCACTAAAACCCTATGGGCTCCTACAGAACACTGCAGGTGCCTACGGAACCCTACAGACACCTACGGGCACTTACAGAACACTGCAGGCCCCTACGGAACCCTACAGGTCCATACAGAACCCCACAGGGCCCTACGGAACTTTACCAGCCACCATGGAACTCTACGGGTCCCTACGGAACCCTGCAGAACCCTCCGGAATCTGACAGAATCCCACAGACTCCTACAGACTTCTGCGGGCACTTAAACAACCCTACAGGCCCCTACGGAAATCTATGGGACTCTACGGGCCCCTAGGGAACCCTACAGATTTCGACGGAACCCTACAAGGCCCTCTGGAACCCTACAGAATACTCCAGGACCCGACAGCACTCTACAAGACCCTTAGCAACACAACGGAACCTCACTAAAACCCTATGGGCTCCTACAGAACACTGTAGGTGCCTACGGAACCCTACAGACCCGTACAGACACCTACGGGCACTTACAGAACACTGCAGGCCCCTATGGAACCCTACAGGTCCATACAGAACCCCACAGGGCCCTACGGAACTTTACCAGCCACTACGGAACTCTACGGGCCCCTACAGAACCCTGCAGAACCCTCCAGAACCTTACAGAATCCCACGGATTCCTACAGACTCCTGCGGGCACTTACTCAACCCTAGAGGACCCTACGGAACACTACTGGCTCCTGCGGTACTCCAGAGGCCTCTAGGGAACCTACGAAGCTCTACGGAACCCTATGGATCCTTACGGAACAGTATGGGCCCCTTCAGACCTCTGCGGGCGCTTATGGAAACCTACAGGACCCTACGGAACTGTACGAGACTCTACAGGCCCCTAGGGAACACCACAGGCCCCTACGGAACCCTACACAACCCTCCGGAAACATATGGCACCCTACAAGCTCCTACCAACCCCTGCGGGCACTTACATAACCCTACAGGCCCCTACGGAAATCTACGGGACTCTACGGGCCCCTAGGGAACCCTTCAGATTTCGACGGAACCCTACCAGCCCCTCTGGAACCCTACAGAATACTCCAGGACCCGACAGCACTCTACAAGACCCTTAGCAACACAACGGAACCTCACTAAAACCCTATGGGCTCCTACAGAACACTGCAGGTGTCTACGGAACCCTAGAGACCCCTACGGAACCCTACAGACACCTGCGGGCACTTACGGAACCCTGCAGGCCCCTACGGAACCCTACAGGTCCATACAGAACCCCACAGGGCCCTACGGAACTTTACCAGCCACTATGGAACTCTACGGGCCCCTACGGAACCCTGCAGAACCCTCCAGAACCTTACAGAATCCCACGGATTCCTACAGACTCCTGCGGGCACTTACTCAACCCTAGAGGACCCTACGGAACACTACTGGCTCCTGCGGTACTCCAGAGGCCTCTAGGGAACCTACGAAGCTCTACGGAACCCTATGGATCCTTACGGAACAGTACGGGCCCCTTTACACCTCTGCGGGCGCTTATGGAAACCTACAGGACCCTACGGAACTGTATGAGACTCTACAGGCCCCTAGGGAACACCACAGGCCCCTACGGAACCGTACGAGACTCTACAGGCCCTTAGGGAACACCACAGGCCCCTACGGAACCCTACACAACCCTCTGGAAACTTATGGAACCCTACAAGCTCCTACCAACCCCTGCGAGCACTTACACAACCCTACAGGTCCCTACGGCAATCTACGGGACTCTATGGGCCCCTAGGGAACCCTACAGATTTCGACGGAACCCTACGAGCCCCTCTGGAACCCTACAGAATACTCCAGGACCCGACAGCACTCTACAAGACCCTTAGCAACACAACGGAACCTCACTAAAACCCTATGGGCTCCTACAGAACACTGCAGGTGCCTACGGAACCCTACAGACACCTACGGGCACTTACAGAACACTGCAGGCCCCTACGGAACCCTACAGGTCCATACAGAACCCCACAGGGCCCTACGGAACTTTACCAGCCACTATGGAACTCTACGGGCCCCTACGGAACCCTGCAGAACCCTCCAGAACCTTACAGAATCCCACGGATTCCTACAGACTCCTGCGGGCACTTACTCAACCCTAGAGGACCCTACGGAACACTACTGGCTCCTGCGGTACTCCAGAGGCCTCTAGGGAACCTACGAAGCTCTACGGAACCCTATGGATCCTTACGGAACAGTACGGGCCCCTTTACACCTCTGCGGGCGCTTATGGAAACCTACAGGACCCTACGGAACTGTATGAGACTCTACAGGCCCCTAGGGAACACCACAGGCCCCTACGGAACCGTACGAGACTCTACAGGCCCTTAGGGAACACCACAGGCCCCTACGGAACCCTACACAACCCTCTGGAAACTTATGGAACCCTACAAGCTCCTACCAACCCCTGCGAGCACTTACACAACCCTACAGGTCCCTACGGCAATCTACGGGACTCTATGGGCCCCTAGGGAACCCTACAGATTTCGACGGAACCCTACGAGCCCCTCTGGAACCCTACAGAATACTCCAGGACCCGACAGCACTCTACAAGACCCTTAGCAACACAACGGAACCTCACTAAAACCCTATGGGCTCCTACAGAACACTGCAGGCCCCTACGGAACCCTACAGGTCCATACAGAACCCCACAGGGCCCTACGGAACTTTACCAGCCACCATGGAACTCTACGGGTCCCTACGGAACCCTGCAGAACCCTCCGGAATCTGACAGAATCCCACAGACTCCTACAGACTTCTGCGGGCACTTAAACAACCCTACAGGTCCCTACGGAAATCTATGGGACTCTACGGGCCCCTAGGGAACCCTACAGATTTCGACGGAACCCTACAAGGCCCTCTGGAACCCTACAGAATACTCCAGGACCCGACAGCACTCTACAAGACCCTTAGCAACACAACGGAACCTCACTAAAACCCTATGGGCTCCTACAGAACACTGTAGGTGCCTACGGAACCCTACAGACCCGTACAGACACCTACGGGCACTTACAGAACACTGCAGGCCCCTATGGAACCCTACAGGTCCATACAGAACCCCACAGGGCCCTACGGAACTTTACCAGCCACTACGGAACTCTACGGGCCCCTACAGAACCCTGCAGAACCCTCCAGAACCTTACAGAATCCCACGGATTCCTACAGACTCCTGCGGGCACTTACTCAACCCTAGAGGACCCTACGGAACACTACTGGCTCCTGCGGTACTCCACAGGCCTCTAGGGAACCTACGAAGCTCTACGGAACCCTATGGATCCTTACGGAACAGTATGGGCCCCTTCAGACCTCTGCGGGCGCTTATGGAAACCTACAGGACCCTACGGAACTGTACGAGACTCTACAGGCCCCTAGGGAACACCACAGGCCCCTACGGAACCCTACACAACCCTCCGGAAACATATGGCACCCTACAAGCTCCTACCAACCCCTGCGGGCACTTACATAACCCTACAGGCCCCTACGGAAATCTACGGGACTCTACGGGCCCCTAGGGAACCCTTCAGATTTCGACGGAACCCTACCAGCCCCTCTGGAACCCTACAGAATACTCCAGGACCCGACAGCACTCTACAAGACCCTTAGCAACACAACGGAACCTCACTAAAACCCTATGGGCTCCTACAGAACACTGCAGGTGTCTACGGAACCCTAGAGACCCCTACGGAACCCTACAGACACCTGCGGGCACTTACGGAACCCTGCAGGCCCCTACGGAACCCTACAGGTCCATACAGAACCCCACAGGGCCCTACGGAACTTTACCAGCCACTATGGAACTCTACGGGCCCCTACGGAACCCTGCAGAACCCTCCAGAACCTTACAGAATCCCACGGATTCCTACAGACTCCTGCGGGCACTTACTCAACCCTAGAGGACCCTACGGAACACTACTGGCTCCTGCGGTACTCCAGAGGCCTCTAGGGAACCTACGAAGCTCTACGGAACCCTATGGATCCTTACGGAACAGTACGGGCCCCTTTACACCTCTGCGGGCGCTTATGGAAACCTACAGGACCCTACGGAACTGTATGAGACTCTACAGGCCCCTAGGGAACACCACAGGCCCCTACGGAACCGTACGAGACTCTACAGGCCCTTAGGGAACACCACAGGCCCCTACGGAACCCTACACAACCCTCTGGAAACTTATGGAACCCTACAAGCTCCTACCAACCCCTGCGAGCACTTACACAACCCTACAGGTCCCTACGGCAATCTACGGGACTCTATGGGCCCCTAGGGAACCCTACAGATTTCGACGGAACCCTACGAGCCCCTCTGGAACCCTACAGAATACTCCAGGACCCGACAGCACTCTACAAGACCCTTAGCAACACAACGGAACCTCACTAAAACCCTATGGGCTCCTACAGAACACTGCAGGTGCCTACGGAACCCTACAGACACCTACGGGCACTTACAGAACACTGCAGGCCCCTACGGAACCCTACAGGTCCATACAGAACCCCACAGGGCCCTACGGAACTTTACCAGCCACTATGGAACTCTACGGGCCCCTACGGAACCCTGCAGAACCCTCCAGAACCTTACAGAATCCCACGGATTCCTACAGACTCCTGCGGGCACTTACTCAACCCTAGAGGACCCTACGGAACACTACTGGCTCCTGCGGTACTCCAGAGGCCTCTAGGGAACCTACGAAGCTCTACGGAACCCTATGGATCCTTACGGAACAGTACGGGCCCCTTTACACCTCTGCGGGCGCTTATGGAAACCTACAGGACCCTACGGAACTGTATGAGACTCTACAGGCCCCTAGGGAACACCACAGGCCCCTACGGAACCGTACGAGACTCTACAGGCCCTTAGGGAACACCACAGGCCCCTACGGAACCCTACACAACCCTCTGGAAACTTATGGAACCCTACAAGCTCCTACCAACCCCTGCGAGCACTTACACAACCCTACAGGTCCCTACGGCAATCTACGGGACTCTATGGGCCCCTAGGGAACCCTACAGATTTCGACGGAACCCTACCAGCCCCTCTGGAACCCTACAGAATACTCCAGGACCCGACAGCACTCTACAAGACCCTTAGCAACACAACGGAACCTCACTAAAACCCTATGGGCTCCTACAGAACACTGCAGGTGCCTACGGAACCCTACAGACACCTACGGGCACTTACAGAACACTGCAGGCCCCTACGGAACCCTACAGGTCCATACAGAACCCCACAGGGCCCTACGGAACTTTACCAGCCACTATGGAACTCTACGGGCCCCTACGGAACCCTGCAGAACCCTCCAGAACCTTACAGAATCCCACGGATTCCTACAGACTCCTGCGGGCACTTACTCAACCCTAGAGGACCCTACGGAACACTACTGGCTCCTGCGGTACTCCAGAGGCCTCTAGGGAACCTACGAAGCTCTACGGAACCCTATGGATCCTTACGGAACAGTACGGGCCCCTTTACACCTCTGCGGGCGCTTATGGAAACCTACAGGACCCTACGGAACTGTATGAGACTCTACAGGCCCCTAGGGAACACCACAGGCCCCTACGGAACCGTACGAGACTCTACAGGCCCTTAGGGAACACCACAGGCCCCTACGGAACCCTACACAACCCTCTGGAAACTTATGGAACCCTACAAGCTCCTACCAACCCCTGCGAGCACTTACACAACCCTACAGGTCCCTACGGCAATCTACGGGACTCTATGGGCCCCTAGGGAACCCTACAGATTTCGACGGAACCCTACGAGCCCCTCTGGAACCCTACAGAATACTCCAGGACCCGACAGCACTCTACAAGACCCTTAGCAACACAACGGAACCTCACTAAAACCCTATGGGCTCCTACAGAACACTGCAGGTGCCTACGGAACCCTACAGACACCTACGGGCACTTACAGAACACTGCAGGCCCCTACGGAACCCTACAGGTCCATACAGAACCCCACAGGGCCCTACGGAACTTTACCAGCCACCATGGAACTCTACGGGTCCCTACGGAACCCTGCAGAACCCTCCGGAATCTGACAGAATCCCACAGACTCCTACAGACTTCTGCGGGCACTTAAACAACCCTACAGGCCCCTACGGAAATCTATGGGACTCTACGGGCCCCTAGGGAACCCTACAGATTTCGACGGAACCCTACAAGGCCCTCTGGAACCCTACAGAATACTCCAGGACCCGACAGCACTCTACAAGACCCTTAGCAACACAACGGAACCTCACTAAAACCCTATGGGCTCCTACAGAACACTGTAGGTGCCTACGGAACCCTACAGACCCGTACAGACACCTACGGGCACTTACAGAACACTGCAGGCCCCTATGGAACCCTACAGGTCCATACAGAACCCCACAGGGCCCTACGGAACTTTACCAGCCACTACGGAACTCTACGGGCCCCTACAGAACCCTGCAGAACCCTCCAGAACCTTACAGAATCCCACGGATTCCTACAGACTCCTGCGGGCACTTACTCAACCCTAGAGGACCCTACGGAACACTACTGGCTCCTGCGGTACTCCAGAGGCCTCTAGGGAACCTACGAAGCTCTACGGAACCCTATGGATCCTTACGGAACAGTATGGGCCCCTTCAGACCTCTGCGGGCGCTTATGGAAACCTACAGGACCCTACGGAACTGTACGAGACTCTACAGGCCCCTAGGGAACACCACAGGCCCCTACGGAACCCTACACAACCCTCCGGAAACATATGGCACCCTACAAGCTCCTACCAACCCCTGCGGGCACTTACATAACCCTACAGGCCCCTACGGAAATCTACGGGACTCTACGGGCCCCTAGGGAACCCTTCAGATTTCGACGGAACCCTACCAGCCCCTCTGGAACCCTACAGAATACTCCAGGACCCGACAGCACTCTACAAGACCCTTAGCAACACAACGGAACCTCACTAAAACCCTATGGGCTCCTACAGAACACTGCAGGTGTCTACGGAACCCTAGAGACCCCTACGGAACCCTACAGACACCTGCGGGCACTTACGGAACCCTGCAGGCCCCTACGGAACCCTACAGGTCCATACAGAACCCCACAGGGCCCTACGGAACTTTACCAGCCACTATGGAACTCTACGGGCCCCTACGGAACCCTGCAGAACCCTCCAGAACCTTACAGAATCCCACGGATTCCTACAGACTCCTGCGGGCACTTACTCAACCCTAGAGGACCCTACGGAACACTACTGGCTCCTGCGGTACTCCAGAGGCCTCTAGGGAACCTACGAAGCTCTACGGAACCCTATGGATCCTTACGGAACAGTACGGGCCCCTTTACACCTCTGCGGGCGCTTATGGAAACCTACAGGACCCTACGGAACTGTATGAGACTCTACAGGCCCCTAGGGAACACCACAGGCCCCTACGGAACCGTACGAGACTCTACAGGCCCTTAGGGAACACCACAGGCCCCTACGGAACCCTACACAACCCTCTGGAAACTTATGGAACCCTACAAGCTCCTACCAACCCCTGCGAGCACTTACACAACCCTACAGGTCCCTACGGCAATCTACGGGACTCTATGGGCCCCTAGGGAACCCTACAGATTTCGACGGAACCCTACGAGCCCCTCTGGAACCCTACAGAATACTCCAGGACCCGACAGCACTCTACAAGACCCTTAGCAACACAACGGAACCTCACTAAAACCCTATGGGCTCCTACAGAACACTGCAGGTGCCTACGGAACCCTACAGACACCTACGGGCACTTACAGAACACTGCAGGCCCCTACGGAACCCTACAGGTCCATACAGAACCCCACAGGGCCCTACGGAACTTTACCAGCCACTATGGAACTCTACGGGCCCCTACGGAACCCTGCAGAACCCTCCAGAACCTTACAGAATCCCACGGATTCCTACAGACTCCTGCGGGCACTTACTCAACCCTAGAGGACCCTACGGAACACTACTGGCTCCTGCGGTACTCCAGAGGCCTCTAGGGAACCTACGAAGCTCTACGGAACCCTATGGATCCTTACGGAACAGTATGGGCCCCTTCAGACCTCTGCGGGCGCTTATGGAAACCTACAGGACCCTACAGAACTGTACGAGACTCTACAGGCCCCTAGGGAACACCACAGGCCCCTACGGAACCCTACACAACCCTCCGGAAACATATGGCACCCTACAAGCTCCTACCAACCCCTGCGGGCACTTACATAACCCTACAGGCCCCTACGGAAATCTACGGGACTCTACGGGCCCCTAGGGAACCCTTCAGATTTCGACGGAACCCTACCAGCCCCTCTGGAACCCTACAGAATACTCCAGGACCCGACAGCACTCTACAAGACCCTTAGCAACACAACGGAACCTCACTAAAACCCTATGGGCTCCTACAGAACACTGCAGGTGTCTACGGAACCCTAGAGACCCCTACGGAACCCTACAGACACCTGCGGGCACTTACGGAACCCTGCAGGCCCCTACGGAACCCTACAGGTCCATACAGAACCCCACAGGGCCCTACGGAACTTTACCAGCCACTATGGAACTCTACGGGCCCCTACGGAACCCTGCAGAACCCTCCAGAACCTTACAGAATCCCACGGATTCCTACAGACTCCTGCGGGCACTTACTCAACCCTAGAGGACCCTACGGAACACTACTGGCTCCTGCGGTACTCCAGAGGCCTCTAGGGAACCTACGAAGCTCTACGGAACCCTATGGATCCTTACGGAACAGTACGGGCCCCTTTACACCTCTGCGGGCGCTTATGGAAACCTACAGGACCCTACGGAACTGTATGAGACTCTACAGGCCCCTAGGGAACACCACAGGCCCCTACGGAACCGTACGAGACTCTACAGGCCCTTAGGGAACACCACAGGCCCCTACGGAACCCTACACAACCCTCTGGAAACTTATGGAACCCTACAAGCTCCTACCAACCCCTGCGAGCACTTACACAACCCTACAGGTCCCTACGGCAATCTACGGGACTCTATGGGCCCCTAGGGAACCCTACAGATTTCGACGGAACCCTACGAGCCCCTCTGGAACCCTACAGAATACTCCAGGACCCGACAGCACTCTACAAGACCCTTAGCAACACAACGGAACCTCACTAAAACCCTATGGGCTCCTACAGAACACTGCAGGTGCCTACGGAACCCTACAGACACCTACGGGCACTTACAGAACACTGCAGGCCCCTACGGAACCCTACAGGTCCATACAGAACCCCACAGGGCCCTACGGAACTTTACCAGCCACCATGGAACTCTACGGGTCCCTACGGAACCCTGCAGAACCCTCCAGAACCTTACAGAATCCCACGGATTCCTACAGACTCCTGCGGGCACTTACTCAACCCTAGAGGACCCTACGGAACACTACTGGCTCCTGCGGTACTCCACAGGCCTCTAGGGAACCTACGAAGCTCTACGGAACCCTATGGATCCTTACGGAACAGTATGGGCCCCTTCAGACCTCTGCGGGCGCTTATGGAAACCTACAGGACCCTACGGAACTGTACGAGACTCTACAGGCCCCTAGGGAACACCACAGGCCCCTACGGAACCCTACACAACCCTCCGGAAACATATGGCACCCTACAAGCTCCTACCAACCCCTGCGGGCACTTACATAACCCTACAGGCCCCTACGGAAATCTACGGGACTCTACGGGCCCCTAGGGAACCCTTCAGATTTCGACGGAACCCTACCAGCCCCTCTGGAACCCTACAGAATACTCCAGGACCCGACAGCACTCTACAAGAGCCTTAGCAACACAACGGAACCTCACTAAAACCCTATGGGCTCCTACAGAACACTGCAGGTGTCTACGGAACCCTAGAGACCCCTACGGAACCCTACAGACACCTGCGGGCACTTACGGAACCCTGCAGGCCCCTACGGAACCCTACAGGTCCATACAGAACCCCACAGGGCCCTACGGAACTTTACCAGCCACTATGGAACTCTACGGGCCCCTACGGAACCCTGCAGAACCCTCCAGAACCTTACAGAATCCCACGGATTCCTACAGACTCCTGCGGGCACTTACTCAACCCTAGAGGACCCTACGGAACACTACTGGCTCCTGCGGTACTCCAGAGGCCTCTAGGGAACCTACGAAGCTCTACGGAACCCTATGGATCCTTACGGAACAGTACGGGCCCCTTCAGACCTCTGCGGGCGCTTATGGAAACCTACAGGACCCTACAGAACTGTACGAGACTCTACAGGCCCCTAGGGAACACCACAGGCCCCTACGGAACCCTACACAACCCTCCGGAAACATATGGCACCCTACAAGCTCCTACCAACCCCTGCGGGCACTTACATAACCCTACAGGCCCCTACGGAAATCTACGGGACTCTACGGGCCCCTAGGGAACCCTTCAGATTTCGACGGAACCCTACCAGCCCCTCTGGAACCCTACAGAATACTCCAGGACCCGACAGCACTCTACAAGACCCTTAGCAACACAACGGAACCTCACTAAAACCCTATGGGCTCCTACAGAACACTGCAGGTGTCTACGGAACCCTAGAGACCCCTACGGAACCCTACAGACACCTGCGGGCACTTACGGAACCCTGCAGGCCCCTACGGAACCCTACAGGTCCATACAGAACCCCACAGGGCCCTACGGAACTTTACCAGCCACTATGGAACTCTACGGGCCCCTACGGAACCCTGCAGAACCCTCCAGAACCTTACAGAATCCCACGGATTCCTACAGACTCCTGCGGGCACTTACTCAACCCTAGAGGACCCTACGGAACACTACTGGCTCCTGCGGTACTCCAGAGGCCTCTAGGGAACCTACGAAGCTCTACGGAACCCTATGGATCCTTACGGAACAGTATGGGCCCCTTCAGACCTCTGCGGGCGCTTATGGAAACCTACAGGACCCTACAGAACTGTACGAGACTCTACAGGCCCCTAGGGAACACCACAGGCCCCTACGGAACCCTACACAACCCTCCGGAAACATATGGCACCCTACAAGCTCCTACCAACCCCTGCGGGCACTTACATAACCCTACAGGCCCCTACGGAAATCTACGGGACTCTACGGGCCCCTAGGGAACCCTTCAGATTTCGACGGAACCCTACCAGCCCCTCTGGAACCCTACAGAATACTCCAGGACCCGACAGCACTCTACAAGACCCTTAGCAACACAACGGAACCTCACTAAAACCCTATGGGCTCCTACAGAACACTGCAGGTGTCTACGGAACCCTAGAGACCCCTACGGAACCCTACAGACACCTGCGGGCACTTACGGAACCCTGCAGGCCCCTACGGAACCCTACAGGTCCATACAGAACCCCACAGGGCCCTACGGAACTTTACCAGCCACTATGGAACTCTACGGGCCCCTACGGAACCCTGCAGAACCCTCCAGAACCTTACAGAATCCCACGGATTCCTACAGACTCCTGCGGGCACTTACTCAACCCTAGAGGACCCTACGGAACACTACTGGCTCCTGCGGTACTCCAGAGGCCTCTAGGGAACCTACGAAGCTCTACGGAACCCTATGGATCCTTACGGAACAGTACGGGCCCCTTTACACCTCTGCGGGCGCTTATGGAAACCTACAGGACCCTACGGAACTGTACGAGACTCTACAGGCCCCTAGGGAACACCACAGGCCCCTACGGAACCGTACGAGACTCTACAGGCCCTTAGGGAACACCACAGGCCCCTACGGAACCCTACACAACCCTCTGGAAACTTATGGAACCCTACAAGCTCCTACCAACCCCTGCGAGCACTTACACAACCCTACAGGTCCCTACGGCAATCTACGGGACTCTATGGGCCCCTAGGGAACCCTACAGATTTCGACGGAACCCTACGAGCCCCTCTGGAACCCTACAGAATACTCCAGGACCCGACAGCACTCTACAAGACCCTTAGCAACACAACGGAACCTCACTAAAACCCTATGGGCTCCTACAGAACACTGCAGGTGCCTACGGAACCCTACAGACACCTACGGGCACTTACAGAACACTGCAGGCCCCTACGGAACCCTACAGGTCCATACAGAACCCCACAGGGCCCTACGGAACTTTACCAGCCACTATGGAACTCTACGGGCCCCTACGGAACCCTGCAGAACCCTCCAGAACCTTACAGAATCCCACGGATTCCTACAGACTCCTGCGGGCACTTACTCAACCCTAGAGGACCCTACGGAACACTACTGGCTCCTGCGGTACTCCAGAGGCCTCTAGGGAACCTACGAAGCTCTACGGAACCCTATGGATCCTTACGGAACAGTACGGGCCCCTTTACACCTCTGCGGGCGCTTATGGAAACCTACAGGACCCTACGGAACTGTATGAGACTCTACAGGCCCCTAGGGAACACCACAGGCCCCTACGGAACCGTACGAGACTCTACAGGCCCTTAGGGAACACCACAGGCCCCTACGGAACCCTACACAACCCTCTGGAAACTTATGGAACCCTACAAGCTCCTACCAACCCCTGCGAGCACTTACACAACCCTACAGGTCCCTACGGCAATCTACGGGACTCTATGGGCCCCTAGGGAACCCTTCAGATTTCGACGGAACCCTACGAGCCCCTCTGGAACCCTACAGAATACTCCAGGACCCGACAGCACTCTACAAGACCCTTAGCAACACAACGGAACCTCACTAAAACCCTATGGGCTCCTACAGAACACTGCAGGTGCCTACGGAACCCTACAGACACCTACGGGCACTTACAGAACACTGCAGGCCCCTACGGAACCCTACAGGTCCATACAGAACCCCACAGGGCCCTACGGAACTTTACCAGCCACTATGGAACTCTACGGGTCCCTACGGAACCCTGCAGAACCCTCCGGAATCTGACAGAATCCCACAGACTCCTACAGACTTCTGCGGGCACTTAAACAACCCTACAGGCCCCTACGGAAATCTATGGGACTCTACGGGCCCCTAGGGAACCCTACAGATTTCGACGGAACCCTACAAGGCCCTCTGGAACCCTACAGAATACTCCAGGACCCAACAGCACTCTACAAGACCCTTAGCAACACAACGGAACCTCACTAAAACCCTATGGGCTCCTACAGAACACTGTAGGTGCCTACGGAACCCTACAGACCCGTACAGACACCTACGGGCACTTACAGAACACTGCAGGCCCCTATGGAACCCTACAGGTCCATACAGAACCCCACAGGGCCCTACGGAACTTTACCAGCCACTACGGAACTCTACGGGCCCCTACAGAACCCTGCAGAACCCTCCAGAACCTTACAGAATCCCACGGATTCCTACAGACTCCTGCGGGCACTTACTCAACCCTAGAGGACCCTACGGAACACTACTGGCTCCTGCGGTACTCCAGAGGCCTCTAGGGAACCTACGAAGCTCTACGGAACCCTATGGATCCTTACGGAACAGTATGGGCCCCTTCAGACCTCTGCGGGCGCTTATGGAAACCTACAGGACCCTACCGAAACTGTACGAGACTCTACAGGCCCCTAGGGAACACCACAGGCCCCTACGGAACCCTACACAACCCTCCGGAAACATATGGCACCCTACAAGCTCCTACCAACCCCTGCGGGCACTTACATAACCCTACAGGCCCCTACGGAAATCTACGGGACTCTACGGGCCCCTAGGGAACCCTTCAGATTTCGACGGAACCCTACCAGCCCCTCTGGAACCCTACAGAATACTCCAGGACCCGACAGCACTCTACAAGACCCTTAGCAACACAACGGAACCTCACTAAAACCCTATGGGCTCCTACAGAACACTGCAGGTGTCTACGGAACCCTAGAGACCCCTACGGAACCCTACAGACACCTGCGGGCACTTATGGAACCCTGCAGGCCCCTACGGAACCCTACAGGTCCATACAGAACCCCACAGGGCCCTACGGAACTTTACCAGCCACTATGGAACTCTACGGGCCCCTACGGAACCCTGCAGAACCCTCCAGAACCTTACAGAATCCCACGGATTCCTACAGACTCCTGCGGGCACTTACTCAACCCTAGAGGACCCTACGGAACACTACTGGCTCCTGCGGTACTCCAGAGGCCTCTAGGGAACCTACGAAGCTCTACGGAACCCTATGGATCCTTACGGAACAGTACGGGCCCCTTCAGACCTCTGCGGGCGCTTATGGAAACCTACAGGACCCTACGGAACTGTACGAGACTCTACAGGCCCCTAGGG
>NW_027414720.1:0-39927 GCF_964106895.1 Numenius arquata
ACAGGTCCATACAGAACCCCACAGGGCCCTAGGGAACTTTACCAGCCACTACGGAACTCTACGGGCCCCTACGGAACCCTGCAGAACCCTCCAGAACCTTACAGAATCTCACAGACTCCTACAGACTGCTGCGGGCACTTACACAACCCTACAGGCCCCTACGGAACACTGCCAGCCCCTACGGAAGGAACCTTACGGGCCCCTACAGAACACTACTGGCTCCTGCGGTACTCTACAGGCCTCTAGGGAACCTACGAAGCTCTACGGAGCCCTATGGATCCTTACGGAACAGTACGGGCCCCTTCAGACCTCTGCGGGCGCTTATGGAAACCTAAACGACCCTACGGAACTGTACGAGACTCTACAGGCCCCTAGGAAACACTACAGGCCCCAACGGAACTGTACGAGACTCTACAGGCCCCTAGGGAACACCACAGGCCCCTACGGAACCCTACACAACCCTCTGGAAACTTATGGCACCCTACAAGCTCCTACCAACCCCTGCGGGCACTTACACAACCCTACAGGCCCCCTACGGAAATCTACGGGACTCCACAGGCCCCTAGGGAAGCCTACAGATTTCAACGGAACCCTACAATCCCCTCTGGAACCCTACAGAATACTCCAGGACCCGACAGCACTCTACAAGACCCTTAGCAACACAACGGAACCTCACTAAAACCCTATGGGCTCCTACAGAACACTGCAGGCGCCTACGGAACCCTACAGACCCCTACGGAACCCTACAGACACCTGCGGGCACTTACAGAACCCTGCAGCCCCTACAGAACCTACAGGTCCATACAGAACCCCACAGGGCCCTACGGAACTTTACCAGCCACTACGGAACTCTACGGGCCCCTACGGAACCCTGCAGAACCCTCCAGACCTTACAGAATCCCACGGATTCCTACAGACTCCTGCGGGCACTTACTCAACCTAGAGGACCCTACGGAACACTGCCAGCCCCTATGGAAGGAACCCTACGGGCCCCTACAGAACACTACTGGCTCCTGCGGTACTCTACAGGCCTCTAGGGAACTACAAAGCTCTACGGAACCCTATGGATCCTTATGGAACAGTACGGGTCCCTTCAGACCTCTGCGGGCACTTATGAAACCTACAGGACCCTACGGAACTGTACGAGACTCTAGAGGCCCCTAGGGAACACTACAGCCCCTACGGACCCGTATGAGACTCTACAGGCCCCTAGGGAACACCACAGGCCCCTACGGAACCGTACGAGACTCTACAGGCCCCTAGGGAACACCACAGGCCCCTACGGAACCCCTACACAACCCTCTGGAAACTTATGGCACCCTACAAGCTCCTACCAACCCCTGCGGGCACTTACACAACCCTACAGGCCCCTACGGAAATCTACGGGACTCCACGGGCCCTAGGGAAGCCTACAGATTTCGACGGAACCCTACGAGCCCCTCTGGAACCCTACAGAATACTCCAGGACCCGACAGCACTCTACAAGACCCTTAGCAACACAACGGAACCTCACGAAAACCCTATGGCTCCTACAGAACACTGCAGGCGCCTACGGAACCCTACAGACCCCTATGGAACCCTACAGACACCTGCGGGCACTTACAGAAGCCTGCAGGCCCCTACAGAACCCTACAGGTCCATACAGAACCCCACAGGGCCCTAGGGAACTTTACCAGCCACTACGGAACTCTACGGCCCTACGGAACCACTGCAGAACCCTCCAGAACCTTACAGAATCCTCACAGACTCCTACAGACTGCTGCGGGCACTTACACACACCTACAGGCCCCTACGGAACACTGCCAGCCCTACGGAAGGAACCTTACGGGCCCCTACAGAACACTCCTGGCTCCTGCGGTACTCTACAGGCCTCTAGGGAACCTACGAAGCTCTACGGAGCCCTATGGATCCTTACGGAACAGTACGGGCCCCTTCAGACCTCTGCGGCGCTTATGGAAACCCTAAACGACCCTACGGAACTGTACGAGACTCTACCAGGCCCCTAGGAAACACATACAGGCCCCAACGGAACTGTACGAGACCTTACAGGCCTACGGAACACACAGGCCCCTACGGAACCCTACACAACCCTCTGGAACTTATGGCACCCTACAAGCTCCTACCAACCCCAGCGGGCACTTACACAACCCTACAGGCCCCCTACGGAAATCTACGGGACTCCACGGGCCCCTAGGGAAAGCTACCAGATTTCAACGGAACCCTACAATCCCCTCTGGAACCCTACAGAATACTCCAGGACCCGACAGCACTCTACAAGACCTTAGCAACACAACGGAACCACACCTAAACCCTATGGGCTCCTACAGAACACTGCAGGCGCCTACGGAACCCTACAGACCCCTACGGAACCCTACAGACACCTGCGGGCACTTACAGAAGCTCAGCAGGCCTACAGAACCCTACAGGTCACTACAGAACCCACAGGGCCTAGGGAACTTTCCAGCCACTACGGAACTCTACGGGCCCCTACGGAACCCTGCAGAACCCCTCCCAGAACCTTACAGAATCCCACGGATTCCTACAGACTCCTGCGGGCAATTACTCAACCTAGAGCACCCTACAGAACACTGCCAGCCCCTATGGAAGGAACCCTACGGGCCCCTACAGAAACATACTGGATCCTGCGGTACTCTACAGGCCTCTAGGGAACTACGAAGCTATACGGAACCCTATGGATCCTTATGGACAGTACGGGTCCCCTTCAGACCTCTGCGGGCGCTTATGGAAACCTACAGGACCCTACGGAACCTGTACGAGACTCTACAGGCCCCTAGGGAACACTACAGGCCCCTACGGAACCGTATTGAGACTCTACAGGCCCCTAGGGAACACCACAGGCCCCTACGGAACCGTACGAGACTCTACAGGCCCCTAGGGAACACCACAGGCCCCTACGGAACCCCTACACAACCCTCTGGAAACTTATGGCACCCTACAAGCTCCTACCAACCCCTGCGGGCACTTACACAACCCCTACAGGCCCCTACGGAAATCTACGGACCTCCACGGGCCCTAGGAAGCCTACAGATTTCAATGGAACCTACGAGCCCCTCTGGAACCCTACAGAATACTCCAGGACCCAACAGCACTCTACAAGACCCTTAGCAACACAACGGAACCTCACTAAAACCCTATGGGCTCCTACAGAACACTGCAGGCGCCTACGGAACCCTACAGACCCCTACGGAATACTACCAGCCGCTACGGAAACCCTGGCCCCTACGGAACTCTACGGAACCTGACAGAAAACACTGGGGCCCCTACAGGCCCTTGCGGGCACTTGCAGAATCTCTGCAGAACCCACGGAACTTTATGGAACCCTACCAGCCCCTACGGAAGCCTAAAGACCCTTGCAGGCAGTTACGGAACCGGTACAGGGCCCTAGGGAACTTTACCAGCCACTACGGACACCTTACGGGCCCCTACGGAACCTGCAGAACCCTCCAGAACCTTAAGAATCCCACGGATTCTACAGACTCCTGCGGGCACTTACTCAACCCTAGAGGACCTACGGAACACTGCCCAGCCCCTATGGAAGGAAACACACTACGGGCCCCTACGAACCACTACTGGCTACTGCGGTACTCTACAGGCTCTAGGGAACCTACGAAGCTCTACGGAGCCCTATGGATCCTTATGGAACAGTATGGGTCCCTTCAGACCTCTGCGGGCGCTTATGGAAACCTACAGGACCCTACGGAACTGTACGAGACTCTAGAGGCCCTAGGGAACACCACAGGCCCCTACGGAACCCTACACAACCCTCTGGAAACTTATGGCACCCTACAAGCTACCCTACTCAACCCCTGCGGGCACTTACACAACCCTACAGGCCCCTACGGAAATCTACGGGACTCCACGGGCCCCTAGGGAAGCCTACAGATTTCAATGGAACCCTACAATCCCTCTGGAACCCTACAGAATACTCCAGGACCGACAGCACTCTACAAGACCCTTAGCAACACAACGGAACCTCACTAAAACCCTATGGGCTCCTACAGAACACTGCAGGCGCCTACGGAACCCTACAGACCCCTACGGAACCCTACAGACACCTGCGGGCACTTACAGAAGCCTGCAGGCCCCCTACAGAACCCCTACAGGTCCATACAGAACCCACAGGGCCCTAGGGAACTTTACCAGCCACTACGGAACTCTACGGGCCCCTACAGAACCCTGCAGAACCCTCCAGAACCTTACAGAATCCACGGATTCCTACAGACTCCTGCGGGCACTTACTAACCCTAGAGGACCCTACGGAACCACCTGCAGCCCCTATGGAAGGAACCCTACGGGCCCTACAGAACACTACTGGCTCCTGCGGTACTCTACCAGGCCTCTAGGGAACCTACAAAGCTCTACGGAACCCTATGGAATCCTTATGAACAGTACGGGTCCCTTCAGACCTATGCGGGCGCTTATGGAAACCTACAGGACCTACAGAACTGTACGAGACTCTAGAGGCCCTAGGGAACACTACAGGCCCTACGGAACGTATGAGACTCTACAGGCCCCTAGGGAACACCACAGGCCCCTACGGAACGTACGAGACTCTACAGGCCCCTAGGAACCACAGGCCTACGGAACCCTACACAACCCTCTGGAAACTTATTGGCACCCTACAAGCTCCTACCAACCCTGCGGGCACTTACACAAACCCTACAGGCCCCTACGGAAATCTACGGGACTCCACGGGCCCCTAGGGAAGCCTACAGATTTCAACGGAACCCTACGAGCCCCTCTGGAACCCTACGAATACTCCAGGACCCAAAGCACTCTACAAGACCTTAGCAACACAACGGAACCTCACTAAAACCCTATGGGCTCCTACAGAACACTGCAGGCGCCTACGGAACCCTACAGACCCCTACGGAATACTACCAGCCCGTACGGAAACCCATGGCCCTACGGAACTCTACGGAACCTGACAGAAACACTGTGCGCCCCTACAGGCCCTTGCGGGCACTTGCAGAACTCTGCAGGAACCACGGAACTTTATGGAACCCTACCAGCCCTACGGAAGCCTAAAGACCCTTGCAGGCAGTTACGGAACGGTACAGGGCCCTAGGAACTTTACCAGCCATACGGAACTCTACGGGCCCCTACGGAACCCTGCAGAACCCTCCAGAACCTTACAGAATCCCACGGATTCCTACAGACTCCTGCAGGCACTTACTCAACCTAGAGGACCTACGGAACACTGCCAGCCCCTACGGAAGGAACCCCTACGGGCCCCTACAGAACACTACTGGTCCTGCGGTACTCTACAGGCTCTCAGGGAACCTACGAAGCTCTACGGAGCCTATGGATCCTTATGGAACAGTATGGGTCCCTTCAGACCTCTCGGGCGCTTATGGAAACCTACAGGACCCTATGGAACTGTACGAGACTATAGAGGCCCCTAGGGAACACCACAGGCCCAACGGAACCCTACACAACCCTCTGGAAACTTATGGCACCCTACAAGCTCCTACCAACCCCTGCGGGCACTTACACAACCCTACAGGCCCCTACGGAATCTACGGGACTCCACGGGCCCCTAGGGAAGCTACAGATTTCACGGAACCCTACGAGCCCCTCTGGAACCCTACAGAATACTCCAGGACCCGACAGCACTCTACAAGACCCTTAGCAACACAACGGAACCTCACTAAAACCTATGGGCTCCTACAGAACACTGCAGGCGCCTACGGAACCCTACAGACCCCTATGGAACCCTACAGACACCTGCGGGCACTTACAGAAGCCTGCAGGCCCCTACAGACCCTACAGGTCCATACAGAACCCCACAGGGCCCTAGGGAACTTTACCAGCCACTACGGAACTCTACGGGCCCCTACGAACCCTGCAGAACCCTCCAGAACCTTACAGAATCTCACAGACTCCTACGACTGCTGCGGGCACTTACACAACCCTACAGGCCCCTACGGAACACTGCCAGCCCCTACGGAAGGAACCATACGGGCCCCTACAGAACACTACTGGCTACTGCGGTACTCTACAGGCCTCTAGGGAACCTACGAAGCTCTACGGAGCCCTATGGATCCTTACGGAACAGTACCGGCCCCTTCAGACCTCTGCGGGCGCTTATGGAAACCTAAACGACCCTACGGAACTGTACGAGACTCTACAGGCCCCTAGGGAACACCACAGGCCCTACGGAACCCTACACAACCCTCTGGAAACTTATGGCACCCTACAAGCTCCTACCACCCCTGCAGGCACTTACACAACCCTACAGGCCCCTACGGAAATCTACGGGACTCCACGGGCCCCTAGGGAAGCCTACAGATTTCAACGGAACCCTACAATCCCCTCTGGAACCCTACAGAATACTCCAGGACCCGACAGCACTCTACAAGACCCTTAGCAACACAACGGAACCTCACTAAAACCCTATGGGCTCCTACAGAACACTGCAGGCACCTACGGAACCCTACAGACCCCTACGGAACCCCTACAGACACCCTGCGGGCACTTACAGAACCCTGCAGGCCCCTACAGAACCCTACAGGTCCATACAGAACCCCACAGGGCCCTAGGGAACTTTACCAGCCACTACGGAACTCTACGGGCCCCTACAGAACCCTGCAGAACCCTCCAGAACCTTACAGAATCCCACGGATTCCTACAGACTCCTGCGGGCACTTACTCAACCCTAGAGGACCTACGGAACACTGCCAGCCCCTATGGAAGGAACCCTACGGGCCCCTACAGAACACTACTGGCTCCTGCGGTACTCTACAGGCCTCTAGGGAACCTACAAAGCTCTACGGAACCCTATGGATCCTTATGGAACAGTACGGGTCCCTTCAGACCTCTGCGGGCGCTTATGGAAACCTACAGGACCTAGGAACTGTAGGTTTCCATAAGCGCCCGCAGAGGTCTGAAGGGACCCGTACTGTTCCATAAGGATCCATAGGGTTCCGTAGAGCTTTGTAGGTTCCCTAGAGGCCTGTAGAGTACCGCAGGAGCCAGTAGTGTTCTGTAGGGGCCCGTAGGGTTCCTTCCATAGGGGCTGGCAGTGTTCCGTAGGGTCCTCTAGGGTTGAGTAAGTGCCCGCAGGAGTCTGTAGGAATCCGTGGGATTCTGTAAGGTTCTGGAGGGTTCTGCAGGGTTCTGTAGGGGCCCGTAGAGTTCCGTAGTGGCTGGTAAAGTTCCCTAGGGCCCTGTGGGGTTCTGTATGGACCTGTAGGGTTCTGTAGGGGCCTGCAGGGTTCTGTAAGTGCCCGCAGGTGTCTGTAGGGTTCCGTAGGGGTCTGTAGGGTTCCGTAGGTGCCTGCAGTGTTCTGTAGGAGCCCATAGGGTTTTAGTGAGGTTCCGTTGTGTTGCTAAGGGTCTTGTAGAGTGCTGTCGGGTCCTGGAGTATTCTGTAGGGTTCCAGAGGGGATTGTAGGGTTCCGTTGAAATCTGTAGGCTTCCCTAGGGGCCCGTGGAGTCCCGTAGATTTCCGTAGGGGCCTGTAGGGTTGTGTAAGTGCCTGCAGGGGTTGGTAGGAGCTTGTAGGGTGCCATAAGTTTCCAGAGGGTTGTGTAGGGTTCCGTAGGGGCCTGTGGTGTTCCCTAGGGGCCTGTAGAGTCTCGTACAGTTCCGTAGGGTCGTTTAGGTTTCCATAAGCGCCCGCAGAGGTCTGAAGGGGCCGGTACTGTTCCGTAAGGATCCATAGGGCTCCGTAGAGCTTCGTAGGTTCCCTAGAGGCCTGTAGAGTACCGCAGTAGCCAGTAGTGTTCTGTAGGGGCCCGTAAGGTTCCTTCCGTAGGGGCTGGCAGTGTTCCGTAGGGGCCTGTAGGGTTGTGTAAGTGCCCGCAGCAGTCTGTAGGAGTCTGTGAGATTCTGTAAGGTTCTGGAGGGTTCTGCAGGGTTCCGTAGGGGCCCGTAGAGTTCCGTAGTGGCTGGTAAAGTTCCCTAGGGCCCTGTGGGGTTCTGTATGGACCTGTAGGGTTCTGTAGGGGCCTGCAGGCTTCTGTAAGTGCCCGCAGGTGTCTGTAGGGTTCCATAGGGGTCTGTAGGGTTCCGTAGGCGCCTGCAGTGTTCTGTAGGAGCCCATAGGGTTTTAGTGAGGTTCCGTTGTGTTGCTAAGGGTCTTGTAGAGTGCTGTCGGGTCCTGGAGTATTCTGTAGGGTTCCAGAGGGGCTCGTAGGGTTCCGTTGAAATCTGTAGGCTTCCCTAGGGGCCCGTGGAGTCCCGTAGATTTCCGTAGGGGCCTGTAGGGTTGTGTAAGTGCCCGCAGGGGTTGGTAGGAGCTTGTAGGGTGCCATAAGTTTCCAGAGGGTTGTGTAGGGTTCCGTAGGGGCCTGTGGTGTTCCCTAGGGGCCTCTAGAGTCTCGTACAGTTCCATAGGGTCCTGTAGGTTTCCATAAGCGCCCGCAGAGGTCTGAAGGGACCCATACTGTTCCATAAGGATCCATAGGGCTCCGTAGAGCTTCGTAGGTTCCCTAGAGGCCTGTAGAGTACCGCAGGAGCCAGTAGTGTTCTGTAGGGGCCCGTAGGGTTCCTTCCGTAGGGGCTGGCAGTGTTCCGTAGGGTCCTCTAGGGTTGAGTAAGTGCCTGCAGGAGTCTGTAGGAATCCGTGGGATTCTGTAAGGTTCTGGAGGGTTCTGCAGGGTTCCGTAGGGGCCCGTAGAGTTCCGTAGTGGCTGGTAAAGTTCCCTAGGGCCCTGTACCGTTCCGTAACTGCCTGCAAGGGTCTTTAGGCTTCCGTAGGGGCTGGTAGGGTTCCATAAAGTTCCGTGGGTTCCTGCAGAGTTCTGCAAGTGCCCGCAAGGGCCTGTAGGGGCGCACAGTGTTTCTGTCAGGTTCCGTAGAGTTCCGTAGGGGCCATGGGTTTCCGTAGCGGCTGGTAGTATTCCGTAGGGGTCTGTAGGGTTCCGTAGGCGCCTGCAGTGTTCTGTAGGAGCCCATAGGGTTTTAGTGAGGTTCCGTTGTGTTGCTAAGGGTCTTGTAGAGTGCTGTTGGGTCCTGGAGTATTCTGTAGGGTTCCAGAGGGGCTCGTAGGGTTCCGTTGAAATCTGTAGGCTTCCCTAGGGGCCCGTGGAGTCCCGTAGATTTCCGTAGGGGCCTGTAGGGTTGTGTAAGTGCCCGCAGGGGTTGGTAGGAGCTTGTAGGGTGCCATAAGTTTCCAGAGGGTTGTGTAGGGTTCCGTAGGGGCCTGTGGTGTTCCCTAGGGGCCTGTAGAGTCTCGTACGGTTCCGTAGGGGCCTGTGGTGTTCCCTAGGGGCCTGTAGAGTCTCATACGGTTCCGTAGGGGCCTGTAGTGTCCTAGGGGCCTCTAGAGTCTCGTACAGTTCTGTAGGGTCCTGTAGGTTTCCATAAGCGCCCGCAGAGGTCTGAAGGGACCCGTACTGTTCCATAAGGATCCATAGGGTTCCGTAGAGCTTTGTAGGTTCCCTAGAGGCCTGTAGAGTACCGCAGGAGCCAGTAGTGTTCTGTAGGGGCCCGTAGGGTTCCTTCCATAGGGGCTGGCAGTGTTCCGTAGGGTCCTCTAGGGTTGAGTAAGTGCCCGCAGGAGTCTGTAGGAATCCGTGGGATTCTGTAAGGTTCTGGAGGGTTCTGCAGGGTTCTGTAGGGGCCCGTAGAGTTCCGTAGTGGCTGGTAAAGTTCCCTAGGGCCCTGTGGGGTTCTGTATGGACCTGTAGGGTTCTGTAGGGGCCTGCAGGCTTCTGTAAGTGCCCGCAGGTGTCTGTAGGGTTCCGTAGGGGTCTGTAGGGTTCCGTAGGCGCCTGCAGTGTTCTGTAGGAGCCCATAGGGTTTTAGTGAGGTTCCGTTGTGTTGCTAAGGGTCTTGTAGAGTGCTGTCGGGTCCTGGAGTATTCTGTAGGGTTCCAGAGGGGATTGTAGGGTTCCATTGAAATCTGTAGGCTTCCCTAGGGGCCCGTGGAGTCCCGTAGATTTCCGTAGGGGCCTGTAGGGTTGTGTAAGTGCCCGCAGGGGTTGGTAGGAGCTTGTAGGGTGCCATAAGTTTCCAGAGGGTTGTGTAGGGTTCCGTAGGGGCCTGTGGTGTTCCCTAGGGGCCTCTAGAGTCTCGTACAGTTCCGTAGGGTCCTGTAGGTTTCCATAAGCGCCCGCAGAGGTCTGAAGGGACCCATACTGTTCCATAAGGATCCATAGGGCTCCGTAGAGCTTCGTAGGTTCCCTAGAGGCCTGTAGAGTACCGCAGTAGCCAGTAGTGTTCTGTAGGGGCCCGTAGGGTTCCTTCCATAGGGGCTGGCAGTGTTCCGTAGGGTCCTCTAGGGTTGAGTAAGTGCCCGCAGGAGTCTGTAGGAATCCGTGGGATTCTGTAAGGTTCTGGAGGGTTCTGCAGGGTTCCGTAGGGGCCCGTAGAGTTCCGTAGTGGCTGGTAAAGTTCCCTAGGGCCCTGTACCGTTCCGTAACTGCCTGCAAGGGTCTTTAGGCTTCCGTAGGGGCTGGTAGGGTTCCATAAAGTTCCGTGGGTTCCTGCAGAGTTCTGCAAGTGCCCGCAAGGGCCTGTAGGGGCCCACAGTGTTTCTGTCAGGTTCCGTAGAGTTCCGTAGGGGCCATGGGTTTCCGTAGCGGCTGGTAGTATTCCGTAGGGGTCTGTAGGGTTCCGTAGGCGCCTGCAGTGTTCTGTAGGAGCCCATAGGGTTTTAGTGAGGTTCCGTTGTGTTGCTAAGGGTCTTGTAGAGTGCTGTTGGGTCCTGGAGTATTCTGTAGGGTTCCAGAGGGGCTCGTAGGGTTCCATTGAAATCTGTAGGCTTCCCTAGGGGCCCGTGGAGTCCCGTAGATTTCCGTAGGGGCCTGTAGGGTTGTGTAAGTGCCCGCAGGGGTTGGTAGGAGCTTGTAGGGTGCCATAAGTTTCCAGAGGGTTGTGTAGGGTTCCGTAGGGGCCTGTGGTGTTCCCTAGGGGCCTGTAGAGTCTCGTACGGTTCCGTAGGGGCCTGTGGTGTTCCCTAGGGGCCTGTAGAGTCTCATACGGTTCCGTAGGGGCCTGTAGTGTTCCCTAGGGGCCTGTAGAGTCTCGTACAGTTCCGTAGGGTCCTGTAGGTTTCCATAAGCGCCCGCAGAGGTCTGAAGGGACCCGTACTGTTCCATAAGGATCCATAGGGTTCCGTAGAGCTTCGTAGGTTCCCTAGAGGCCTGTAGAGTACCGCAGGAGCCAGTAGTGTTCTGTAGGGGCCCGTAGGGTTCCTTCCATAGGGGCTGGCAGTGTTCTGTAGGGTGCTCTAGGGTTGAGTAAGTGCCCGCAGGAGTCTGTAGGAATCCGTGGGATTCTGTAAGGTTCTGGAGGGTTCTGCAGGGTTCCGTAGGGGCCCGTAGAGTTCCGTAGTGGCTGGTAAAGTTCCCTAGGGCCCTGTGGGGTTCTGTATGGACCTGTAGGGTTCTGTAGGGGCCTGCAGGCTTCTGTAAGTGCCCGCAGGTGTCTGTAGGGTTCCGTAGGGGTCTGTAGGGTTCCGTAGGCGCCTGCAGTGTTCTGTAGGAGCCCATAGGGTTTTAGTGAGGTTCCGTTGTGTTGCTAAGGGTCTTGTAGAGTGCTGTCGGGTCCTGGAGTATTCTGTAGGGTTCCAGAGGGGATTGTAGGGTTCCGTTGAAATCTGTAGGCTTCCCTAGGGGCCCGTGGAGTCCCGTAGATTTCCGTAGGGGCCTGTAGGGTTGTGTAAGTGCCCGCAGGGGTTGGTAGGAGCTTGTAGGGTGCCATAAGTTTCCAGAGGGTTGTGTAGGGTTCCGTAGGGGCCTGTGGTGTTCCCTAGGGGCCTGTAGAGTCTCGTACAGTTCCGTTGGGGCCTGTAGTGTTTCCTAGGGGCCTGTAGAGTCTCGTACAGTTCCGTAGGGTCGTTTAGGTTTCCATAAGCGCCCGCAGAGGTCTGAAGGGGCCCGTACTGTTCCGTAAGGATCCATAGGGCTCCGTAGAGCTTCGTAGGTTCCCTAGAGGCCTGTAGAGTACCGCAGGAGCCAGTAGTGTTCTGTAGGGGCCCGTAAGGTTCCTTCCGTAGGGGCTGGCAGTGTTCCGTAGGGGCCTGTAGGGTTGTGTAAGTGCCCGCAGCAGTCTGTAGGAGTCTGTGAGATTCTGTAAGGTTCTGGAGGGTTCTGCAGGGTTCCGTAGGGGCCCGTAGAGTTCCGTAGTGGCTGGTAAAGTTCCCTAGGGCCCTGTGGGGTTCTGTATGGACCTGTAGGGTTCTGTAGGGGCCTGCAGGCTTCTGTAAGTGCCCGCAGGTGTCTGTAGGGTTCCATAGGGGTCTGTAGGGTTCCGTAGGCGCCTGCAGTGTTCTGTAGGAGCCCATAGGGTTTTCGTGAGGTTCCGTTGTGTTGCTAAGGGTCTTGTAGAGTGCTGTCGGGTCCTGGAGTATTCTGTAGGGTTCCAGAGGGGCTCGTAGGGTTCCGTCGAAATCTGTAGGCTTCCCTAGGGGCCCGTGGAGTCCCGTAGATTTCCGTAGGGGCCTGTAGGGTTGTGTAAGTGCCCGCAGGGGTTGGTAGGAGCTTGTAGGGTGCCATAAGTTTCCAGAGGGTTGTGTAGGGTTCCGTAGGGGCCTGTGGTGTTCCCTAGGGGCCTGTAGAGTCTCGTACGGTTCCGTAGGGGCCTGTGGTGTTCCCTAGGGGCCTGTAGAGTCTCATACGGGTCCGTAGGGGCCTGTAGTGTTCCCTAGGGGCCTCTAGAGTCTCGTACAGTTCCGTAGGGTCCTGTAGGTTTCCATAAGTGCCCGCAGAGGTCTGAAGGGACCCGTACTGTTCCATAAGGATCCATAGGGTTCCGTAGAGCTTTGTAGGTTCCCTAGAGGCCTGTAGAGTACCGCAGGAGCCAGTAGTGTTCTGTAGGGGCCCGTAGGGTTCCTTCCATAGGGGCTGGCAGTGTTCCGTAGGGTCCTCTAGGGTTGAGTAAGTGCCCGCAGGAGTCTGTAGGAATCCGTGGGATTCTGTAAGGTTCTGGAGGGTTCTGCAGGGTTCCGTAGGGGCCCGTAGAGTTCCGTAGTGGCTGGTAAAGTTCCGTAGGGCCCTGTGGGGTTCTGTATGGACCTGTAGGGTTCTGTAGGGGCCTGCAGGGTTCTGTAAGTGCCCGCAGGTGTCTGTAGGGTTCCGTAGGGGTCTGTAGGGTTCCGTAGGCGCCTGCAGTGTTCTGTAGGAGCCCATAGGGTTTTAGTGAGGTTCCGTTGTGTTGCTAAGGGTCTTGTAGAGTGCTGTCGGGTCCTGGAGTATTCTGTAGGGTTCCAGAGGGGATTGTAGGGTTCCGTTGAAATCTGTAGGCTTCCCTAGGGGCCTGTGGAGTCCCGTAGATTTCCGTAGGGGCCTGTAGGGTTGTGTAAGTGCCCGCAGGGGTTGGTAGGAGCTTGTAGGGTGCCATAAGTTTCCAGAGGGTTGTGTAGGGTTCCGTAGGGGCCTGTGGTGTTCCCTAGGGGCCTGTAGAGTCTCGTACAGTTCCGTTGGGGCCTGTAGTGTTTCCTAGGGGCCTGTAGAGTCTCGTACAGTTCCGTAGGGTCGTTTAGGTTTCCATAAGCGCCCGCAGAGGTCTGAAGGGGCCCGTACTGTTCCGTAAGGATCCATAGGGCTCCGTAGAGCTTCGTAGGTTCCCTAGAGGCCTGTAGAGTACCGCAGGAGCCAGTAGTGTTCTGTAGGGGCCCGTAAGGTTCCTTCCGTAGGGGCTGGCAGTGTTCCGTAGGGGCCTGTAGGGTTGTGTAAGTGCCCGCAGCAGTCTGTAGGAGTCTGTGAGATTCTGTAAGGTTCTGGAGGGTTCTGCAGGGTTCCGTAGGGGCCCGTAGAGTTCCGTAGTGGCTGGTAAAGTTCCCTAGGGCCCTGTGGGGTTCTGTATGGACCTGTAGGGTTCTGTAGGGGCCTGCAGGCTTCTGTAAGTGCCCGCAGGTGTCTGTAGGGTTCCATAGGGGTCTGTAGGGTTCCGTAGGCGCCTGCAGTGTTCTGTAGGAGCCCATAGGGTTTTAGTGAGGTTCCGTTGTGTTGCTAAGGGTCTTGTAGAGTGCTGTCGGGTCCTGGAGTATTCTGTAGGGTTCCAGAGGGGCTCGTAGGGTTCCATTGAAATCTGTAGGCTTCCCTAGGGGCCCGTGGAGTCCCGTAGATTTCCGTAGGGGCCTGTAGGGTTGTGTAAGTGCCCGCAGGGGTTGGTAGGAGCTTGTAGGGTGCCATAAGTTTCCAGAGGGTTGTGTAGGGTTCCGTAGGGGCCTGTGGTGTTCCCTAGGGGCCTCTAGAGTCTCGTACAGTTCCGTAGGGTCCTGTAGGTTTCCATAAGCGCCCGCAGAGGTCTGAAGGGACCCATACTGTTCCATAAGGATCCATAGGGCTCCGTAGAGCTTCGTAGGTTCCCTAGAGGCCTGTAGAGTACCGCAGGAGCCAGTAGTGTTCTGTAGGGGCCCGTAGGGTTCCTTCCGTAGGGGCTGGCAGTGTTCCGTAGGGTCCTCTAGGGTTGAGTAAGTGCCCGCAGGAGTCTGTAGGAATCCGTGGGATTCTGTAAGGTTCTGGAGGGTTCTGCAGGGTTCCGTAGGGGCCCGTAGAGTTCCGTAGTGGCTGGTAAAGTTCCCTAGGGCCCTGTACCGTTCCGTAACTGCCTGCAAGGGTCTTTAGGCTTCCGTAGGGGCTGGTAGGGTTCCATAAAGTTCCGTGGGTTCCTGCAGAGTTCTGCAAGTGCCCGCAAGGGCCTGTAGGGGCCCACAGTGTTTCTGTCAGGTTCCGTAGAGTTCCGTAGGGGCCATGGGTTTCCGTAGCGGCTGGTAGTATTCCGTAGGGGTCTGTAGGGTTCCGTAGGCGCCTGCAGTGTTCTGTAGGAGCCCATAGGGTTTTAGTGAGGTTCCGTTGTGTTGCTAAGGGTCTTGTAGAGTGCTGTTGGGTCCTGGAGTATTCTGTAGGGTTCCAGAGGGGCTCGTAGGGTTCCGTTGAAATCTGTAGGCTTCCCTAGGGGCCCGTGGAGTCCCGTAGATTTCCGTAGGGGCCTGTAGGGTTGTGTAAGTGCCCGCAGGGGTTGGTAGGAGCTTGTAGGGTGCCATAAGTTTCCAGAGGGTTGTGTAGGGTTCCGTAGGGGCCTGTGGTGTTCCCTAGGGGCCTGTAGAGTCTCGTACGGTTCCGTAGGGGCCTGTGGTGTTCCCTAGGGGCCTGTAGAGTCTCATACGGTTCCGTAGGGGCCTGTAGTGTTCCCTAGGGGCCTGTAGAGTCTCGTACAGTTCCGTAGGGTCCTGTAGGTTTCCATAAGCGCCCGCAGAGGTCTGAAGGGACCCGTACTGTTCCATAAGGATCCATAGGGTTCCGTAGAGCTTCGTAGGTTCCCTAGAGGCCTGTAGAGTACCGCAGGAGCCAGTAGTGTTCTGTAGGGGCCCGTAGGGTTCCTTCCATAGGGGCTGGCAGTGTTCCGTAGGGTCCTCTAGGGTTGAGTAAGTGCCCGCAGGAGTCTGTAGGAATCCGTGGGATTCTGTAAGGTTCTGGAGGGTTCTGCAGGGTTCTGTAGGGGCCCGTAGAGTTCCGTAGTGGCTGGTAAAGTTCCCTAGGGCCCTGTGGGGTTCTGTATGGACCTGTAGGGTTCTGTAGGGGCCTGCAGGCTTCTGTAAGTGCCCGCAGGTGTCTGTAGGGTTCCGTAGGGGTCTGTAGGGTTCCGTAGGCGCCTGCAGTGTTCTGTAGGAGCCCATAGGGTTTTAGTGAGGTTCCGTTGTGTTGCTAAGGGTCTTGTAGAGTGCTGTCGGGTCCTGGAGTATTCTGTAGGGTTCCAGAGGGGATTGTAGGGTTCCGTTGAAATCTGTAGGCTTCCCTAGGGGCCCGTGGAGTCCCGTAGATTTCCGTAGGGGCCTGTAGGGTTGTGTAAGTGCCCGCAGGGGTTGGTAGGAGCTTGTAGGGTGCCATAAGTTTCCAGAGGGTTGTGTAGGGTTCCGTAGGGGCCTGTGGTGTTCCCTAGGGGCCTGTAGAGTCTCGTACAGTTCCGTTGGGGCCTGTAGTGTTTCCTAGGGGCCTGTAGAGTCTCGTACAGTTCCGTAGGGTCGTTTAGGTTTCCATAAGCGCCCGCAGAGGTCTGAAGGGGCCCGTACTGTTCCGTAAGGATCCATAGGGCTCCGTAGAGCTTCGTAGGTTCCCTAGAGGCCTGTAGAGTACCGCAGGAGCCAGTAGTGTTCTGTAGGGGCCCGTAAGGTTCCTTCCGTAGGGGCTGGCAGTGTTCCGTAGGGGCCTGTAGGGTTGTGTAAGTGCCCGCAGCAGTCTGTAGGAGTCTGTGAGATTCTGTAAGGTTCTGGAGGGTTCTGCAGGGTTCCGTAGGGGCCCGTAGAGTTCCGTAGTGGCTGGTAAAGTTCCCTAGGGCCCTGTGGGGTTCTGTATGGACCTGTAGGGTTCTGTAGGGGCCTGCAGGCTTCTGTAAGTGCCCGCAGGTGTCTGTAGGGTTCCATAGGGGTCTGTAGGGTTCCGTAGGCGCCTGCAGTGTTCTGTAGGAGCCCATAGGGTTTTCGTGAGGTTCCGTTGTGTTGCTAAGGGTCTTGTAGAGTGCTGTCGGGTCCTGGAGTATTCTGTAGGGTTCCAGAGGGGCTCGTAGGGTTCCGTCGAAATCTGTAGGCTTCCCTAGGGGCCCGTGGAGTCCCGTAGATTTCCGTAGGGGCCTGTAGGGTTGTGTAAGTGCCCGCAGGGGTTGGTAGGAGCTTGTAGGGTGCCATAAGTTTCCAGAGGGTTGTGTAGGGTTCCGTAGGGGCCTGTGGTGTTCCCTAGGGGCCTGTAGAGTCTCGTACGGTTCCGTAGGGGCCTGTGGTGTTCCCTAGGGGCCTGTAGAGTCTCATACGGGTCCGTAGGGGCCTGTAGTGTTCCCTAGGGGCCTGTAGAGTCTCGTACAGTTCCGTAGGGTCCTGTAGGTTTCCATAAGTGCCCGCAGAGGTCTGAAGGGACCCGTACTGTTCCATAAGGATCCATAGGGTTCCGTAGAGCTTTGTAGGTTCCCTAGAGGCCTGTAGAGTACCGCAGGAGCCAGTAGTGTTCTGTAGGGGCCCGTAGGGTTCCTTCCATAGGGGCTGGCAGTGTTCCGTAGGGTCCTCTAGGGTTGAGTAAGTGCCCGCAGGAGTCTGTAGGAATCCGTGGGATTCTGTAAGGTTCTGGAGGGTTCTGCAGGGTTCCGTAGGGGCCCGTAGAGTTCCGTAGTGGCTGGTAAAGTTCCGTAGGGCCCTGTGGGGTTCTGTATGGACCTGTAGGGTTCTGTAGGGGCCTGCAGGGTTCTGTAAGTGCCCGCAGGTGTCTGTAGGGTTCCGTAGGGGTCTGTAGGGTTCCGTAGGCGCCTGCAGTGTTCTGTAGGAGCCCATAGGGTTTTAGTGAGGTTCCGTTGTCTTGCTAAGGGTCTTGTAGAGTGCTGTCGGGTCCTGGAGTATTCTGTAGGGTTCCAGAGGGGATTGTAGGGTTCCGTTGAAATCTGTAGGCTTCCCTAGGGGCCTGTGGAGTCCCGTAGATTTCCGTAGGGGCCTGTAGGGTTGTGTAAGTGCCCGCAGGGGTTGGTAGGAGCTTGTAGGGTGCCATAAGTTTCCAGAGGGTTGTGTAGGGTTCCGTAGGGGCCTGTGGTGTTCCCTAGGGGCCTGTAGAGTCTCGTACAGTTCCGTTGGGGCCTGTAGTGTTTCCTAGGGGCCTGTAGAGTCTCGTACAGTTCCGTAGGGTCGTTTAGGTTTCCATAAGCGCCCGCAGAGGTCTGAAGGGGCCCGTACTGTTCCGTAAGGATCCATAGGGCTCCGTAGAGCTTCGTAGGTTCCCTAGAGGCCTGTAGAGTACCGCAGGAGCCAGTAGTGTTCTGTAGGGGCCCGTAAGGTTCCTTCCGTAGGGGCTGGCAGTGTTCCGTAGGGGCCTGTAGGGTTGTGTAAGTGCCCGCAGCAGTCTGTAGGAGTCTGTGAGATTCTGTAAGGTTCTGGAGGGTTCTGCAGGGTTCCGTAGGGGCCCGTAGAGTTCCGTAGTGGCTGGTAAAGTTCCCTAGGGCCCTGTGGGGTTCTGTATGGACCTGTAGGGTTCTGTAGGGGCCTGCAGGCTTCTGTAAGTGCCCGCAGGTGTCTGTAGGGTTCCATAGGGGTCTGTAGGGTTCCGTAGGCGCCTGCAGTGTTCTGTAGGAGCCCATAGGGTTTTCGTGAGGTTCCGTTGTGTTGCTAAGGGTCTTGTAGAGTGCTGTCGGGTCCTGGAGTATTCTGTAGGGTTCCAGAGGGGCTCGTAGGGTTCCGTCGAAATCTGTAGGCTTCCCTAGGGGCCCGTGGAGTCCCGTAGATTTCCGTAGGGGCCTGTAGGGTTGTGTAAGTGCCCGCAGGGGTTGGTAGGAGCTTGTAGGGTGCCATAAGTTTCCAGAGGGTTGTGTAGGGTTCCGTAGGGGCCTGTGGTGTTCCCTAGGGGCCTGTAGAGTCTCGTACGGTTCCGTAGGGGCCTGTGGTGTTCCCTAGGGGCCTGTAGAGTCTCATACGGGTCCGTAGGGGCCTGTAGTGTTCCCTAGGGGCCTCTAGAGTCTCGTACAGTTCCGTAGGGTCCTGTAGGTTTCCATAAGTGCCCGCAGAGGTCTGAAGGGACCCGTACTGTTCCATAAGGATCCATAGGGTTCCGTAGAGCTTTGTAGGTTCCCTAGAGGCCTGTAGAGTACCGCAGGAGCCAGTAGTGTTCTGTAGGGGCCCGTAGGGTTCCTTCCATAGGGGCTGGCAGTGTTCCGTAGGGTCCTCTAGGGTTGAGTAAGTGCCCGCAGGAGTCTGTAGGAATCCGTGGGATTCTGTAAGGTTCTGGAGGGTTCTGCAGGGTTCCGTAGGGGCCCGTAGAGTTCCGTAGTGGCTGGTAAAGTTCCGTAGGGCCCTGTGGGGTTCTGTATGGACCTGTAGGGTTCTGTAGGGGCCTGCAGGGTTCTGTAAGTGCCCGCAGGTGTCTGTAGGGTTCCGTAGGGGTCTGTAGGGTTCCGTAGGCGCCTGCAGTGTTCTGTAGGAGCCCATAGGGTTTTAGTGAGGTTCCGTTGTGTTGCTAAGGGTCTTGTAGAGTGCTGTCGGGTCCTGGAGTATTCTGTAGGGTTCCAGAGGGGATTGTAGGGTTCCGTTGAAATCTGTAGGCTTCCCTAGGGGCCTGTGGAGTCCCGTAGATTTCCGTAGGGGCCTGTAGGGTTGTGTAAGTGCCCGCAGGGGTTGGTAGGAGCTTGTAGGGTGCCATAAGTTTCCAGAGGGTTGTGTAGGGTTCCGTAGGGGCCTGTGGTGTTCCCTAGGGGCCTGTAGAGTCTCGTACAGTTCCGTTGGGGCCTGTAGTGTTTCCTAGGGGCCTGTAGAGTCTCGTACAGTTCCGTAGGGTCGTTTAGGTTTCCATAAGCGCCCGCAGAGGTCTGAAGGGGCCCGTACTGTTCCGTAAGGATCCATAGGGCTCCGTAGAGCTTCGTAGGTTCCCTAGAGGCCTGTAGAGTACCGCAGGAGCCAGTAGTGTTCTGTAGGGGCCCGTAAGGTTCCTTCCGTAGGGGCTGGCAGTGTTCCGTAGGGGCCTGTAGGGTTGTGTAAGTGCCCGCAGCAGTCTGTAGGAGTCTGTGAGATTCTGTAAGGTTCTGGAGGGTTCTGCAGGGTTCCGTAGGGGCCCGTAGAGTTCCGTAGTGGCTGGTAAAGTTCCCTAGGGCCCTGTGGGGTTCTGTATGGACCTGTAGGGTTCTGTAGGGGCCTGCAGGCTTCTGTAAGTGCCCGCAGGTGTCTGTAGGGTTCCATAGGGGTCTGTAGGGTTCCGTAGGCGCCTGCAGTGTTCTGTAGGAGCCCATAGGGTTTTCGTGAGGTTCCGTTGTGTTGCTAAGGGTCTTGTAGAGTGCTGTCGGGTCCTGGAGTATTCTGTAGGGTTCCAGAGGGGCTCGTAGGGTTCCATTGAAATCTGTAGGCTTCCCTAGGGGCCCGTGGAGTCCCGTAGATTTCCGTAGGGGCCTGTAGGGTTGTGTAAGTGCCCGCAGGGGTTGGTAGGAGCTTGTAGGGTGCCATAAGTTTCCAGAGGGTTGTGTAGGGTTCCGTAGGGGCCTGTGGTGTTCCCTAGGGGCCTCTAGAGTCTCGTACAGTTCCGTAGGGTCCTGTAGGTTTCCATAAGCGCCCGCAGAGGTCTGAAGGGACCCATACTGTTCCATAAGGATCCATAGGGCTCCGTAGAGCTTCGTAGGTTCCCTAGAGGCCTGTAGAGTACCGCAGGAGCCAGTAGTGTTCTGTAGGGGCCCGTAGGGTTCCTTCCGTAGGGGCTGGCAGTGTTCCGTAGGGTCCTCTAGGGTTGAGTAAGTGCCCGCAGGAGTCTGTAGGAATCCGTGGGATTCTGTAAGGTTCTGGAGGGTTCTGCAGGGTTCCGTAGGGGCCCGTAGAGTTCCGTAGTGGCTGGTAAAGTTCCCTAGGGCCCTGTACCGTTCCGTAACTGCCTGCAAGGGTCTTTAGGCTTCCGTAGGGGCTGGTAGGGTTCCATAAAGTTCCGTGGGTTCCTGCAGAGTTCTGCAAGTGCCCGCAAGGGCCTGTAGGGGCCCACAGTGTTTCTGTCAGGTTCCGTAGAGTTCCGTAGGGGCCATGGGTTTCCGTAGCGGCTGGTAGTATTCCGTAGGGGTCTGTAGGGTTCCGTAGGCGCCTGCAGTGTTCTGTAGGAGCCCATAGGGTTTTAGTGAGGTTCCGTTGTGTTGCTAAGGGTCTTGTAGAGTGCTGTTGGGTCCTGGAGTATTCTGTAGGGTTCCAGAGGGGCTCGTAGGGTTCCGTTGAAATCTGTAGGCTTCCCTAGGGGCCCGTGGAGTCCCGTAGATTTCCGTAGGGGCCTGTAGGGTTGTGTAAGTGCCCGCAGGGGTTGGTAGGAGCTTGTAGGGTGCCATAAGTTTCCAGAGGGTTGTGTAGGGTTCCGTAGGGGCCTGTGGTGTTCCCTAGGGGCCTGTAGAGTCTCGTACGGTTCCGTAGGGGCCTGTGGTGTTCCCTAGGGGCCTGTAGAGTCTCATACGGTTCCGTAGGGGCCTGTAGTGTTCCCTAGGGGCCTGTAGAGTCTCGTACAGTTCCGTAGGGTCCTGTAGGTTTCCATAAGCGCCCGCAGAGGTCTGAAGGGACCCGTACTGTTCCATAAGGATCCATAGGGTTCCGTAGAGCTTCGTAGGTTCCCTAGAGGCCTGTAGAGTACCGCAGGAGCCAGTAGTGTTCTGTAGGGGCCCGTAGGGTTCCTTCCATAGGGGCTGGCAGTGTTCCGTAGGGTCCTCTAGGGTTGAGTAAGTGCCCGCAGGAGTCTGTAGGAATCCGTGGGATTCTGTAAGGTTCTGGAGGGTTCTGCAGGGTTCTGTAGGGGCCCGTAGAGTTCCGTAGTGGCTGGTAAAGTTCCCTAGGGCCCTGTGGGGTTCTGTATGGACCTGTAGGGTTCTGTAGGGGCCTGCAGGCTTCTGTAAGTGCCCGCAGGTGTCTGTAGGGTTCCGTAGGGGTCTGTAGGGTTCCGTAGGCGCCTGCAGTGTTCTGTAGGAGCCCATAGGGTTTTAGTGAGGTTCCGTTGTGTTGCTAAGGGTCTTGTAGAGTGCTGTCGGGTCCTGGAGTATTCTGTAGGGTTCCAGAGGGGATTGTAGGGTTCCGTTGAAATCTGTAGGCTTCCCTAGGGGCCCGTGGAGTCCCGTAGATTTCCGTAGGGGCCTGTAGGGTTGTGTAAGTGCCCGCAGGGGTTGGTAGGAGCTTGTAGGGTGCCATAAGTTTCCAGAGGGTTGTGTAGGGTTCCGTAGGGGCCTGTGGTGTTCCCTAGGGGCCTGTAGAGTCTCGTACAGTTCCGTTGGGGCCTGTAGTGTTTCCTAGGGGCCTGTAGAGTCTCGTACAGTTCCGTAGGGTCGTTTAGGTTTCCATAAGCGCCCGCAGAGGTCTGAAGGGGCCCGTACTGTTCCGTAAGGATCCATAGGGCTCCGTAGAGCTTCGTAGGTTCCCTAGAGGCCTGTAGAGTACCGCAGGAGCCAGTAGTGTTCTGTAGGGGCCCGTAAGGTTCCTTCCGTAGGGGCTGGCAGTGTTCCGTAGGGGCCTGTAGGGTTGTGTAAGTGCCCGCAGCAGTCTGTAGGAGTCTGTGAGATTCTGTAAGGTTCTGGAGGGTTCTGCAGGGTTCTGTAGGGGCCCGTAGAGTTCCGTAGTGGCTGGTAAAGTTCCCTAGGGCCCTGTGGGGTTCTGTATGGACCTGTAGGGTTCTGTAGGGGCCTGCAGGCTTCTGTAAGTGCCCGCAGGTGTCTGTAGGGTTCCATAGGGGTCTGTAGGGTTCCGTAGGCGCCTGCAGTGTTCTGTAGGAGCCCATAGGGTTTTCGTGAGGTTCCGTTGTGTTGCTAAGGGTCTTGTAGAGTGCTGTCGGGTCCTGGAGTATTCTGTAGGGTTCCAGAGGGGCTCGTAGGGTTCCATTGAAATCTGTAGGCTTCCCTAGGGGCCCGTGGAGTCCCGTAGATTTCCGTAGGGGCCTGTAGGGTTGTGTAAGTGCCCGCAGGGGTTGGTAGGAGCTTGTAGGGTGCCATAAGTTTCCAGAGGGTTGTGTAGGGTTCCGTAGGGGCCTGTGGTGTTCCCTAGGGGCCTGTAGAGTCTCGTACGGTTCCGTAGGGGCCTGTGGTGTTCCCTAGGGGCCTGTAGAGTCTCATACGGGTCCGTAGGGGCCTGTAGTGTTCCCTAGGGGCCTCTAGAGTCTCGTACAGTTCCGTAGGGTCCTGTAGGTTTCCATAAGCGCCCGCAGAGGTCTGAAGGGGCCCGTACTGTTCCATAAGGATCCATAGGGTTCCGTAGAGCTTTGTAGGTTCCCTAGAGGCCTGTAGAGTACCGCAGGAGCCAGTAGTGTTCTGTAGGGGCCCGTAGGGTTCCTTCCATAGGGGCTGGCAGTGTTCCGTAGGGTCCTCTAGGGTTGAGTAAGTGCCCGCAGGAGTCTGTAGGAATCCGTGGGATTCTGTAAGGTTCTGGAGGGTTCTGCAGGGTTCCGTAGGGGCCCGTAGAGTTCCGTAGTGGCTGGTAAAGTTCCCTAGGGCCCTGTGGGGTTCTGTATGGACCTGTAGGGTTCTGTAGGGGCCTGCAGGCTTCTGTAAGTGCCCGCAGGTGTCTGTAGGGTTCCGTAGGGGTCTGTAGGGTTCCGTAGGCGCCTGCAGTGTTCTGTAGGAGCCCATAGGGTTTTAGTGAGGTTCCGTTGTGTTGCTAAGGGTCTTGTAGAGTGCTGTCGGGTCCTGGAGTATTCTGTAGGGTTCCAGAGGGGATTGTAGGGTTCCGTTGAAATCTGTAGGCTTCCCTAGGGGCCCGTGGAGTCCCGTAGATTTCCGTAGGGGCCTGTAGGGTTGTGTAAGTGCCCGCAGGGGTTGGTAGGAGCTTGTAGGGTGCCATAAGTTTCCAGAGGGTTGTGTAGGGTTCCGTAGGGGCCTGTGGTGTTCCCTAGGGGCCTGTAGAGTCTCGTACAGTTCCGTTGGGGCCTGTAGTGTTTCCTAGGGGCCTGTAGAGTCTCGTACAGTTCCGTAGGGTCGTTTAGGTTTCCATAAGCGCCCGCAGAGGTCTGAAGGGACCCGTACTGTTCCGTAAGGATCCATAGGGCTCCGTAGAGCTTCGTAGGTTCCCTAGAGGCCTGTAGAGTACCGCAGGAGCCAGTAGTGTTCTGTAGGGGCCCGTAAGGTTCCTTCCGTAGGGGCTGGCAGTGTTCCGTAGGGGCCTGTAGGGTTGTGTAAGTGCCCGCAGCAGTCTGTAGGAGTCTGTGAGATTCTGTAAGGTTCTGGAGGGTTCTGCAGGGTTCCGTAGGGGCCCGTAGAGTTCCGTAGTGGCTGGTAAAGTTCCCTAGGGCCCTGTGGGGTTCTGTATGGACCTGTAGGGTTCTGTAGGGGCCTGCAGGCTTCTGTAAGTGCCCGCAGGTGTCTGTAGGGTTCCATAGGGGTCTGTAGGGTTCCGTAGGCGCCTGCAGTGTTCTGTAGGAGCCCATAGGGTTTTCGTGAGGTTCCGTTGTGTTGCTAAGGGTCTTGTAGAGTGCTGTCGGGTCCTGGAGTATTCTGTAGGGTTCCAGAGGGGCTCGTAGGGTTCCATTGAAATCTGTAGGCTTCCCTAGGGGCCCGTGGAGTCCCGTAGATTTCCGTAGGGGCCTGTAGGGTTGTGTAAGTGCCCGCAGGGGTTGGTAGGAGCTTGTAGGGTGCCATAAGTTTCCAGAGGGTTGTGTAGGGTTCCGTAGGGGCCTGTGGTGTTCCCTAGGGGCCTCTAGAGTTTCGTACAGTTCCGTAGGGTCCTGTAGGTTTCCATAAGCGCCCGCAGAGGTCTGAAGGGGCCCGTACTGTTCCGTAAGGATCCATAGGGTTCCGTAGCGCTTCGTAGGTTCCCTAGAGGCCTGTAGAGTACCGCAGGAGCCAGTAGTGTTCTGTAGGGGCCCGTAAGGTTCCTTCCGTAGGGGCTGGCAGTGTTCCGTAGGGGCCTGTAGGGTTGTGTAAGTGCCCGCAGCAGTCTGTAGGAGTCTGTGGGATTCTGTAAGGTTCTGGAGGGTTCTGCAGGGTTCTGTAGGGGCCCGTAGAGTTCCGTAGTGGCTGGTAAAGTTCCCTAGGGCCCTGTGGGGTTCTGTATGGACCTGTAGGGTTCTGTAGGGGCCTGCAGGCTTCTGTAAGTGCCCGCAGGTGTCTGTAGGGTTCCATAGGGGTCTGTAGGGTTCCGTAGGCGCCTGCAGTGTTCTGTAGGAGCCCATAGGGTTTTAGTGAGGTTCCGTTGTGTTGCTAAGGGTCTTGTAGAGTGCTGTCGGGTCCTGGAGTATTCTGTAGGGTTCCAGAGGGGATTGTAGGGTTCCGTTGAAATCTGTAGGCTTCCCTAGGGGCCTGTGGAGTCCCGTAGATTTCCGTAGGGGCCTGTAGGGTTGTGTAAGTGCCCGCAGGGGTTGGTAGGAGCTTGTAGGGTGCCATAAGTTTCCAGAGGGTTGTGTAGGGTTCCGTAGGGGCCTGTGGTGTTCCCTAGGGGCCTGTAGAGTCTCGTACAGTTCCGTTGGGGCCTGTAGTGTTTCCTAGGGGCCTGTAGAGTCTCGTACAGTTCCGTAGGGTCGTTTAGGTTTCCATAAGCGCCCGCAGAGGTCTGAAGGGGCCCGTACTGTTCCGTAAGGATCCATAGGGCTCCGTAGAGCTTCGTAGGTTCCCTAGAGGCCTGTAGAGTACCGCAGGAGCCAGTAGTGTTCTGTAGGGGCCCGTAAGGTTCCTTCCGTAGGGGCTGGCAGTGTTCCGTAGGGGCCTGTAGGGTTGTGTAAGTGCCCGCAGCAGTCTGTAGGAGTCTGTGAGATTCTGTAAGGTTCTGGAGGGTTCTGCAGGGTTCCGTAGGGGCCCGTAGAGTTCCGTAGTGGCTGGTAAAGTTCCGTAGGGCCCTGTGGGGTTCTGTATGGACCTGTAGGGTTCTGTAGGGGCCTGCAGGCTTCTGTAAGTGCCCGCAGGTGTCTGTAGGGTTCCATAGGGGTCTGTAGGGTTCCGTAGGCACCTGCAGTGTTCTGTAGGAGCCCATAGGGTTTTCGTGAGGTTCCGTTGTGTTGCTAAGGGTCTTGTAGAGTGCTGTCGGGTCCTGGAGTATTCTGTAGGGTTCCAGAGGGGCTCGTAGGGTTCCATTGAAATCTGTAGGCTTCCCTAGGGGCCCGTGGAGTCCCGTAGATTTCCGTAGGGGCCTGTAGGGTTGTGTAAGTGCCCGCAGGGGTTGGTAGGAGCTTGTAGGGTGCCATAAGTTTCCAGAGGGTTGTGTAGGGTTCCGTAGGGGCCTGTGGTGTTCCCTAGGGGCCTGTAGAGTTTCGTACAGTTCCGTAGGGTCCTGTAGGTTTCCATAAGCGCCCGCAGAGGTCTGAAGGGGCCCGTACTGTTCCGTAAGGATCCATAGGGTTCCGTAGCGCTTCGTAGGTTCCCTAGAGGCCTGTAGAGTACCGCAGGAGCCAGTAGTGTTCTGTAGGGGCCCGTAAGGTTCCTTCCGTAGGGGCTGGCAGTGTTCCGTAGGGGCCTGTAGGGTTGTGTAAGTGCCCGCAGCAGTCTGTAGGAGTCTGTGGGATTCTGTAAGGTTCTGGAGGGTTCTGCAGGGTTCTGTAGGGGCCCGTAGAGTTCCGTAGTGGCTGGTAAAGTTCCCTAGGGCCCTGTGGGGTTCTGTATGGACCTGTAGGGTTCTGTAGGGGCCTGCAGGCTTCTGTAAGTGCCCGCAGGTGTCTGTAGGGTTCCATAGGGGTCTGTAGGGTTCCGTAGGCGCCTGCAGTGTTCTGTAGGAGCCCATAGGGTTTTAGTGAGGTTCCGTTGTGTTGCTAAGGGTCTTGTAGAGTGCTGTCGGGTCCTGGAGTATTCTGTAGGGTTCCAGAGGGGCTCGTAGGGTTCCGTTGAAATCTGTAGGCTTCCCTAGGGGCCCGTGGAGTCCCGTAGATTTCCGTAGGGGCCTGTAGGGTTGTGTAAGTGCCCGCAGGGGTTGGTAGGAGCTTGTAGGGTGCCATAAGTTTCCAGAGGGTTGTGTAGGGTTCCGTAGGGGCCTGTGGTGTTCCCTAGGGGCCTCTAGAGTCTCGTACAGTTCCGTAGGGTCCTGTAGGTTTCCATAAGCGCCCGCAGAGGTCTGAAGGGACCCATACTGTTCCATAAGGATCCATAGGGCTCCGTAGAGCTTCGTAGGTTCCCTAGAGGCCTGTAGAGTACCGCAGGAGCCAGTAGTGTTCTGTAGGGGCCCGTAGGGTTCCTTCCATAGGGGCTGGCAGTGTTCCGTAGGGTCCTCTAGGGTTGAGTAAGTGCCCGCAGGAGTCTGTAGGAATCCGTGGGATTCTGTAAGGTTCTGGAGGGTTCTGCAGGGTTCCGTAGGGGCCCGTAGAGTTCCGTAGTGGCTGGTAAAGTTCCCTAGGGCCCTGTACCGTTCCGTAACTGCCTGCAAGGGTCTTTAGGCTTCCGTAGGGGCTGGTAGGGTTCCATAAAGTTCCGTGGGTTCCTGCAGAGTTCTGCAAGTGCCCGCAAGGGCCTGTAGGGGCCCACAGTGTTTCTGTCAGGTTCCGTAGAGTTCCGTAGGGGCCATGGGTTTCCGTAGCGGCTGGTAGTATTCCGTAGGGGTCTGTAGGGTTCCGTAGGCGCCTGCAGTGTTCTGTAGGAGCCCATAGGGTTTTAGTGAGGTTCCGTTGTGTTGCTAAGGGTCTTGTAGAGTGCTGTCGGGTCCTGGAGTATTCTGTAGGGTTCCAGAGGGGCTCGTAGGGTTCCGTTGAAATCTGTAGGCTTCCCTAGGGGCCCGTGGAGTCCCGTAGATTTCCGTAGGGGCCTGTAGGGTTGTGTAAGTGCCCGCAGGGGTTGGTAGGAGCTTGTAGGGTGCCATAAGTTTCCAGAGGGTTGTGTAGGGTTCCGTAGGGGCCTGTGGTGTTCCCTAGGGGCCTGTAGAGTCTCGTACGGTTCCGTAGGGGCCTGTGGTGTTCCCTAGGGGCCTGTAGAGTCTCATACGGGTCCGTAGGGGCCTGTAGTGTTCCCTAGGGGCCTCTAGAGTCTCGTACAGTTCCGTAGGGTCCTGTAGGTTTCCATAAGCGCCCGCAGAGGTCTGAAGGGACCCGTACTGTTCCATAAGGATCCATAGGGTTCCGTAGAGCTTCGTAGGTTCCCTAGAGGCCTGTAGAGTACCGCAGGAGCCAGTAGTGTTCTGTAGGGGCCCGTAAGGTTCCTTCCGTAGGGGCTGGCAGTGTTCCGTAGGGGCCTGTAGGGTTGTGTAAGTGCCCGCAGCAGTCTGTAGGAGTCTGTGGGATTCTGTAAGGTTCTGGAGGGTTCTGCAGGGTTCTGTAGGGGCCCGTAGAGTTCCGTAGTGGCTGGTAAAGTTCCGTAGGGCCCTGTGGGGTTCTGTATGGACCTGTAGGGTTCCTTAGGGGTCTGCAGGGTTCTGTAAGTGCCCGCAGGTGTCTGTAGGGTTCCGTAGGGGTCTGTAGGGTTCCGTAGGCGCCTGCAGTGTTCTGTAGGAGCCCATAGGGTTTTAGTGAGGTTCCGTTGTGTTGCTAAGGGTCTTGTAGAGTGCTGTCGGGTCCTGGAGTATTCTGTAGGGTTCCAGAGGGGCTCGTAGGGTTCCGTTGAAATCTGTAGGCTTCCCTAGGGGCCCGTGGAGTCCCGTAGATTTCCGTAGGGGCCTGTAGGGTTGTGTAAGTGCCCGCAGGGGTTGGTAGGAGCTTGTAGGGTGCCATAAGTTTCCAGAGGGTTGTGTAGGGTTCCGTAGGGGCCTGTGGTGTTCCCTAGGGGCCTGTAGAGTCTTGTACGGTTCCGTAGGGGCCTGTAGTGTTCCCTAGGGGCCTGTAGAGTCTCGTACGGTTCCGTAGGGGCCTGTAGTGTTCCCTAGGGGCCTCTAGAGTCTCGTACAGTTCCGTAGGGTCCTGTAGGTTTCCATAAGCGCCCGCAGAGGTCTGAAGGGGCCCGTACTGTTCCGTAAGGATCCATAGGGTTCCGTAGAGCTTCGTAGGTTCCCTAGAGGCCTGTAGAGTACCGCAGTAGCCAGTAGTGTTCTGTAGGGGCCCGTAAGGTTCCTTCCATAGGGGCTGGCAGTGTTCCGTAGGGGCCTGTAGGGTTGTGTAAGTGCCCGCAGCAGTCTGTAGGAGTCTGTGGGATTCTGTAAGGTTCTGGAGGGTTCTGCAGGGTTCTGTAGGGGCCCGTAGAGTTCCGTAGTGGCTGGTAAAGTTCCGTAGGGCCCTTTGGGGTTCTGTATGGACCTGTAGGGTTCTGTAGGGGCCTGCAGGGTTCTGTAAGTGCCCGCAGGTGTCTGTAGGGTTCCGTAGGGGTCTGTAGGGTTCCGTAGGCGCCTGCAGTGTTCTGTAGGAGCCCATAGGGTTTTAGTGAGGTTCCGTTGTGTTGCTAAGGGTCTTGTAGAGTGCTGTCGGGTCCTGGAGTATTCTGTAGAGTTCCAGAGGGGATTGTAGGGTTCCGTTGAAATCTGTAGGCTTCCCTAGGGGCCAGTGGAGTCCCGTAGATTTCCGTAGGGGCCTGTAGGGTTGTGTAAGTGCCCGCAGGGGTTGGTAGGAGCTTGTAGGGTGCCATAAGTTTCCAGAGGGTTGTGTAGGGTTCCGTAGGGGCCTGTGGTGTTCCCTAGGGGCCTGTAGAGTCTCGTACAGTTCCGTTGGGGCCTGTAGTGTTCCCTAGGGGCCTGTAGAGTCTCGTACAGTTCCGTAGGGTCCTGTAGGTTTCCATAAGCACCTGCAGAGGTCTGAAGGGGCCCGTACTGTTCCGTAAGGATCCATAGGGCTCCGTAGAGCTTCGTAGGTTCCCTAGAGGCCTGTAGAGTACCGCAGGAGCCAGTAGTGTTCTGTAGGGGCCCGTAAGGTTCCTTCCGTAGGGGCTGGCAGTGTTCCGTAGGGGCCTGTAGGGTTGTGTAAGTGCCCGCAGCAGTCTGTAGGAGTCTGTGAGATTCTGTAAGGTTCTGGAGGGTTCTGCAGGGTTCTGTAGGGGCCCGTAGAGTTCCGTAGTGGCTGGTAAAGTTCCGTAGGGCCCTGTGGGGTTCTGTATGGACCTGTAGGGTTCTGTAGGGGCCTGCAGGCTTCTGTAAGTGCCCGCAGGTGTCTGTAGGGTTCCGTAGGGGTCTGTAGGGTTCCGTAGGCGCCTGCAGTGTTCTGTAGGAGCCCATAGGGTTTTAGTGAGGTTCCGTTGTGTTGCTAAGGGTCTTGTAGAGTGCTGTCGGGTCCTGGAGTATTCTGTAGGGTTCCAGAGGGGCTCGTAGGGTTCCGTTGAAATCTGTAGGCTTCCCTAGGGGCCCGTGGAGTCCCGGAGATTTCCGTAGGGGCCTGTAGGGTTGTGTAAGTGCCCGCAGGGGTTGGTAGGAGCTTGTAGGGTGCCATAAGTTTCCAGAGGGTTGTGTAGGGTTCCGTAGGGGCCTGTGGTGTTCCCTAGGGGCCTGTAGAGTCTCGTACAGTTCCGTTGGGGCCTGTAGTGTTCCCTAGGGGCCTGTAGAGTCTCGTACAGTTCCGTAGGGTCCTTTAGGTTTCCATAAGCACCTGCAGAGGTCTGAAGGGGCCCGTACTGTTCCGTAAGGATCCATAGGGCTCCGTAGAGCTTCGTAGGTTCCCTAGAGGCCTGTAGAGTACCGCAGGAGCCAGTAGTGTTCTGTAGGGGCCCGTAAGGTTCCTTCCGTAGGGGCTGGCAGTGTTCCGTAGGGGCCTGTAGGGTTGTGTAAGTGCCCGCAGCAGTCTGTAGGAGTCTGTGAGATTCTGTAAGGTTCTGGAGGGTTCTGCAGGGTTCTGTAGGGGCCCGTAGAGTTCCGTAGTGGCTGGTAAAGTTCCGTAGGGCCCTGTGGGGTTCTGTATGGACCTGTAGGGTTCTGTAGGGGCCTGCAGGCTTCTGTAAGTGCCCGCAGGTGTCTGTAGGGTTCCGTAGGGGTCTGTAGGGTTCCGTAGGCGCCTGCAGTGTTCTGTAGGAGCCCATAGGGTTTTAGTGAGGTTCCGTTGTGTTGCTAAGGGTCTTGTAGAGTGCTGTCGGGTCCTGGAGTATTCTGTAGGGTTCCAGAGGGGCTCGTAGGGTTCCGTTGAAATCTGTAGGCTTCCCTAGGGGCCCGTGGAGTCCCGGAGATTTCCGTAGGGGCCTGTAGGGTTGTGTAAGTGCCCGCAGGGGTTGGTAGGAGCTTGTAGGGTGCCATAAGTTTCCAGAGGGTTGTGTAGGGTTCCGTAGGGGCCTGTGGTGTTCCCTAGGGGCCTCTAGAGTTTCGTACGGTTCTGTAGGGGCCTGTGGTGTTCCCTAGTGGCCTGTAGAGTCCTGTACGGTTCCGTAGGGGCCTGTAGTGTTCCCTAGGGGCCTCTAGAGTCTCGTACAGTTCCGTAGGGTCCTGTAGGTTTCCATAAGCGCCCGCAGAGGTCTGAAGGGGCCCGTACTGTTCCGTAAGGATCCATAGGGCTCCGTAGAGCTTCGTAGGTTCCCTAGAGGCCTGTAGAGTACCGCAGGAGCCAGTAGTGTTCTGTAGGGGCCCGTAGGGTTCCTTCCATAGGGGCTGGCAGTGTTCCGTAGGGTCCTCTAGGGTTGAGTAAGTGCCCGCAGGAGTCTGTAGGAATCCGTGGGATTCTGTAAGGTTCTGGAGGGTTCTGCAGGGTTCCGTAGGGGCCCGTAGAGTTCCGTAGTGGCTGGTAAAGTTCCCTAGGGCCCTGTACCGTTCCGTAACTGCCTGCAATGGTCTTTAGGATTCCGTAGGGGCTGGTAGGGTTCCATAAAGTTCCGTGGGTTCCTGCAGAGTTCTGCAAGTGCCCGCAAGGGCCTGTAGGGGCGCACAGTGTTTCTGTCAGGTTCCGTAGAGTTCCGTAGGGGCCATGGGTTTCCGTAGCGGCTGGTAGTATTCCGTAGGGGTCTGTAGGGTTCCGTAGGCACCTGCAGTGTTCTGTAGGAGCCCATAGGGTTTTAGTGAGGTTCCGTTGTGTTGCTAAGGGTCTTGTAGAGTGCTGTTGGGTCCTGGAGTATTCTGTAGGGTTCCAGAGGGGCTCGTAGGGTTCCGTTGAAATCTGTAGGCTTCCCTAGGGGCCCGTGGAGTCCCGTAGATTTCCGTAGGGGCCTGTAGGGTTGTGTAAGTGCCCGCAGGGGTTGGTAGGAGCTTGTAGGGTGCCATAAGTTTCCAGAGGGTTGTGTAGGGTTCTGTAGGGGCCTGTGGTGTTCCCTAGGGGCCTGTAGAGTCTCGTACGGTTCCGTAGGGGCCTGTGGTGTTCCCTAGGGGCCTGTAGAGTCTCGTACGGTTCCGTAGGGGCCTGTAGTGTTCCCTAGGGGCCTCTAGAGTCTCATACAGTTCCGTAGGGTCCTGTAGGTTTCCATAAGCGCCCGCAGAGGTCTGAACGGGCCCGTACTGTTCCGTAAGGATCCATAGGGCTCCGTAGAGCTGCATAGGTTCCTTAGAGGCCTGTAGAGTACCGCAGGAGCCAGTAGTGTTCTGTAGGGGCCCGTAAGGTTCCTTCCGTAGGGGCTGGCAGTGTTCCGTAGGGGCCTGTAGGGTTGTTTAAGTGCCCGCAGCAGTCTGTAGGAGTCTGTGGGATTCTGTAAGGTTCTGGAGGGTTCTGCAGGGTTCTGTAGGGGCCCGTAGAGTTCCGTAGTGGCTGGTAAAGTTCCGTAGGGCCCTGTGGGGTTCTGTATGGACCTGTAGGGTTCTGTAGGGGCCTGCAGGCTTCTGTAAGTGCCCGCAGGTGTCTGTAGGGTTCCGTAGGGGTCTGTAGGGTTCCGTAGGCACCTGCAGTGTTCTGTAGGAGCCCATAGGGTTTTAGTGAGGTTCCGTTGTGTTGCTAAGGGTCTTGTAGAGTGCTGTCGGGTCCTGGAGTATTCTGTAGGGTTCCAGAGGGGCTTGTAGGGTTCCGTTGAAATCTGTAGGCTTCCCTAGGGGCCCGTGGAGTCCCGTAGATTTCCGTAGGGGCCTGTAGGGTTGTGTAAGTGCCCGCAGGGGTTGGTAGGAGCTTGTAGGGTGCCATAAGTTTCCAGAGGGTTGTGTAGGGTTCCGTAGGGGCCTGTGGTGTTCCCTAGGGGCCTGTAGAGTCTCGTACGGTTCCGTAGGGGCCTGTGGTGTTCCCTAGGGGCCTGTAGAGTCTCGTACAGTTCCGTAGGGTCCTTTAGGTTTCCATAAGCACCTGCAGAGGTCTGAAGGGGCCCGTACTGTTCCGTAAGGATCCATAGGGCTCCGTAGAGCTTCGTAGGTTCCCTAGAGGCCTGTAGAGTACCGCAGGAGCCAGTAGTGTTCTGTAGGGGCCCGTAAGGTTCCTTCCGTAGGGGCTGGCAGTGTTCCGTAGGGGCCTGTAGGGTTGTGTAAGTGCCCGCAGCAGTCTGTAGGAGTCTGTGAGATTCTGTAAGGTTCTGGAGGGTTCTGCAGGGTTCTGTAGGGGCCCGTAGAGTTCCGTAGTGGCTGGTAAAGTTCCGTAGGGCCCTGTGGGGTTCTGTATGGACCTGTAGGGTTCTGTAGGGGCCTGCAGGCTTCTGTAAGTGCCCGCAGGTGTCTGTAGGGTTCCGTAGGGGTCTGTAGGGTTCCGTAGGCGCCTGCAGTGTTCTGTAGGAGCCCATAGGGTTTTAGTGAGGTTCCGTTGTGTTGCTAAGGGTCTTGTAGAGTGCTGTCGGGTCCTGGAGTATTCTGTAGGGTTCCAGAGGGGCTCGTAGGGTTCCGTTGAAATCTGTAGGCTTCCCAAGGGGCCCGTGGAGTCCCGTAGATTTCCGTAGGGGCCTGTAGGGTTGTGTAAGTGCCCGCAGGGGTTGGTAGGAGCTTGTAGGGTGCCATAAGTTTCCAGAGGGTTGTGTAGGGTTCCGTAGGGGCCTGTGGTGTTCCCTAGGGGCCTCTAGAGTTTCGTACGGTTCTGTAGGGGCCTGTGGTGTTCCCTAGTGGCCTGTAGAGTCCTGTACGGTTCCGTAGGGGCCTGTAGTGTTCTCTAGGGGCCTGTAGAGTCTCGTACAGTTCCGTAGGGTCCTGTAGGTTTCCATAAGCGCCCGCAGAGGTCTGAAGGGGCCCGTACTGTTCCGTAAGGATCCATAGGGCTCCGTAGAGCTTCGTAGGTTCCCTAGAGGCCTCTAGAGTACCGCAGGAGCCAGTAGTGTTCTGTAGGGGCCCGTAGGGTTCCTTCCATAGGGGCTGGCAGTGTTCCGTAGGGTCCTCTAGGGTTGAGTAAGTGCCCGCAGGAGTCTGTAGGAATCCGTGGGATTCTGTAAGGTTCTGGAGGGTTCTGCAGGGTTCTGTAGGGGCCCGTAGAGTTCCGTAGTGGCTGGTAACGTTCCCTAGGGCCCTGTACCGTTCCGTAACTGCCTGCAAGGGTCTTTAGGCTTCCGTAGGGGCTGGTAGGGTTCCATAAAGTTCCGTGGGTTCCTGCAGAGTTCTGCAAGTGCCCGCAAGGGCCTGTAGGGGCGCACAGTGTTTCTGTCAGGTTCCGTAGAGTTCCGTAGGGGCCATGGGTTTCCGTAGCGGCTGGTAGTATTCCGTAGGGGTCTGTAGGGTTCCGTAGGCACCTGCAGTGTTCTGTAGGAGCCCATAGGGTTTTAGTGAGGTTCCGTTGTGTTGCTAAGGGTCTTGTAGAGTGCTGTCGGGTCCTGGAGTATTCTGTAGGGTTCCAGAGGGGCTCGTAGGGTTCCGTTGAAATCTGTAGGCTTCCCTAGGGGCCCGTGGAGTCCCGTAGATTTCCGTAGGGGCCTGTAGGGTTGTGTAAGTGCCCGCAGGGGTTGGTAGGAGCTTGTAGGGTGCCATAAGTTTCCAGAGGGTTGTGTAGGGTTCCGTAGGGGCCTGTGGTGTTCCCTAGGGGCCTGTAGAGTCTGGTACGGTTCCGTAGGGGCCTGTGGTGTTCCCTAGGGGCCTGTAGAGTCTCGTACAGTTCCGTAGGGTCCTTTAGGTTTCCATAAGCACCTGCAGAGGTCTGAAGGGGCCCGTACTGTTCCGTAAGGATCCATAGGGCTCCGTAGAGCTTCGTAGGTTCCCTAGAGGCCTGTAGAGTACCGCAGGAGCCAGTAGTGTTCTGTAGGGGCCCGTAAGGTTCCTTCCGTAGGGGCTGGCAGTGTTCCGTAGGGGCCTGTAGGGTTGTGTAAGTGCCCGCAGCAGTCTGTAGGAGTCTGTGAGATTCTGTAAGGTTCTGGAGGGTTCTGCAGGGTTCTGTAGGGGCCCGTAGAGTTCCGTAGTGGCTGTTAAAGTTCCGTAGGGCCCTGTGGGGTTCTGTATGGACCTGTAGGGTTCTGTAGGGGCCTGCAGGCTTCTGTAAGTGCCCGCAGGTGTCTGTAGGGTTCCGTAGGGGTCTGTAGGGTTCCGTAGGCGCCTGCAGTGTTCTGTAGGAGCCCATAGGGTTTTAGTGAGGTTCCGTTGTGTTGCTAAGGGTCTTGTAGAGTGCTGTCGGGTCCTGGAGTATTCTGTAGGGTTCCAGAGGGGCTCGTAGGGTTCCGTTGAAATCTGTAGGCTTCCCTAGGGGCCCGTGGAGTCCCGGAGATTTCCGTAGGGGCCTGTAGGGTTGTGTAAGTGCCCGCAGGGGTTGGTAGGAGCTTGTAGGGTGCCATAAGTTTCCAGAGGGTTGTGTAGGGTTCCGTAGGGGCCTGTGGTGTTCCCTAGGGGCCTCTAGAGTTTCGTACGGTTCTGTAGGGGCCTGTGGTGTTCCCTAGTGGCCTGTAGAGTCCTGTACGGTTCCGTAGGGGCCTGTAGTGTTCCCTAGGGGCCTCTAGAGTCTCGTACAGTTCCGTAGGGTCCTGTAGGTTTCCATAAGCGCCCGCAGAGGTCTGAAGGGACCCATACTGTTCCATAAGGATCCATAGGGCTCCGTAGAGCTTCGTAGGTTCCCTAGAGGCCTGTAGAGTACCGCAGGAGCCAGTAGTGTTCTGTAGGGGCCCGTAGGGTTCCTTCCATAGGGGCTGGCAGTGTTCCGTAGGGTCCTCTAGGGTTGAGTAAGTGCCCGCAGGAGTCTGTAGGAATCCGTGGGATTCTGTAAGGTTCTGGAGGGTTCTGCAGGGTTCCGTAGGGGCCCGTAGAGTTCCGTAGTGGCTGGTAAAGTTCCCTAGGGCCCTGTACCGTTCCGTAACTGCCTGCAAGGGTCTTTAGGCTTCCGTAGGGGCTGGTAGGGTTCCATAAAGTTCCGTGGGTTCCTGCAGAGTTCTGCAAGTGCCCGCAAGGGCCTGTAGGGGCGCACAGTGTTTCTGTCAGGTTCCGTAGAGTTCCGTAGGGGCCATGGGTTTCCGTAGCGGCTGGTAGTATTCCGTAGGGGTCTGTAGGGTTCCGTAGGCACCTGCAGTGTTCTGTAGGAGCCCATAGGGTTTTAGTGAGGTTCCGTTGTGTTGCTAAGGGTCTTGTAGAGTGCTGTCGGGTCCTGGAGTATTCTGTAGGGTTCCAGAGGGGCTCGTAGGGTTCCGTTGAAATCTGTAGGCTTCCCTAGGGGCCCGTGGAGTCCCGTAGATTTCCGTAGGGGCCTGTAGGGTTGTGTAAGTGCCCGCAGGGGTTGGTAGGAGCTTGTAGGGTGCCATAAGTTTCCAGAGGGTTGTGTAGGGTTCTGTAGGGGCCTGTGGTGTTCCCTAGGGGCCTGTAGAGTCTCGTACGGTTCCGTAGGGGCCTGTGGTGTTCCCTAGGGGCCTGTAGAGTCTCGTACAGTTCCGTAGGGTCCTTTAGGTTTCCATAAGCACCTGCAGAGGTCTGAAGGGGCCCGTACTGTTCCGTAAGGATCCATAGGGCTCCGTAGAGCTTCGTAGGTTCCCTAGAGGCCTGTAGAGTACCGCAGGAGCCAGTAGTGTTCTGTAGGGGCCCGTAAGGTTCCTTCCGTAGGGGCTGGCAGTGTTCCGTAGGGGCCTGTAGGGTTGTGTAAGTGCCCGCAGCAGTCTGTAGGAGTCTGTGAGATTCTGTAAGGTTCTGGAGGGTTCTGCAGGGTTCTGTAGGGGCCCGTAGAGTTCCGTAGTGGCTGGTAAAGTTCCGTAGGGCCCTGTGGGGTTCTGTATGGACCTGTAGGGTTCTGTAGGGGCCTGCAGGGTTCTGTAAGTGCCCGCAGGTGTCTGTAGGGTTCCGTAGGGGTCTGTAGGGTTCCGTAGGCGCCTGCAGTGTTCTGTAGGAGCCCATAGGGTTTTAGTGAGGTTCCGTTGTGTTGCTAAGGGTCTTGTAGAGTGCTGTCGGGTCCTGGAGTATTCTGTAGGGTTCCAGAGGGGCTCGTAGGGTTCCGTTGAAATCTGTAGGCTTCCCTAGGGGCCCGTGGAGTCCCGTAGATTTCCGTAGGGGCCTGTAGGGTTGTGTAAGTGCCCGCAGGGGTTGGTAGGAGCTTGTAGGGTGCCATAAGTTTCCAGAGGGTTGTGTAGGGTTCCGTAGGGGCCTGTGGTGTTCCCTAGGGGCCTCTAGAGTTTCGTACGGTTCTGTAGGGGCCTGTGGTGTTCCCTAGTGGCCTGTAGAGTCCTGTACGGTTCCGTAGGGGCCTGTAGTGTTCTCTAGGGGCCTGTAGAGTCTCGTACAGTTCCGTAGGGTCCTGTAGGTTTCCATAAGCGCCCGCAGAGGTCTGAAGGGGCCCGTACTGTTCCGTAAGGATCCATAGGGCTCCGTAGAGCTTCGTAGGTTCCCTAGAGGCCTCTAGAGTACCGCAGGAGCCAGTAGTGTTCTGTAGGGGCCCATAGGGTTCCTTCCATAGGGGCTGGCAGTGTTCCGTAGGGTCCTCTAGGGTTGAGTAAGTGCCCGCAGGAGTCTGTAGGAATCCGTGGGATTCTGTAAGGTTCTGGAGGGTTCTGCAGGGTTCTGTAGGGGCCCGTAGAGTTCCGTAGTGGCTGGTAACGTTCCCTAGGGCCCTGTACCATTCCGTAACTGCCTGCAAGGGTCTTTAGGCTTCCGTAGGGGCTGGTAGGGTTCCATAAAGTTCCGTGAGTTCCTGCAGAGTTCTGCAAATGCCCGCAAGGGCCTGTAGGGGCGCACAGTGTTTCTGTCAGGTTCCGTAGAGTTCCGTAGGGGCCATGGGTTTCCGTAGCGGCTGGTAGTATTCCGTAGGGGTCTGTAGGGTTCCGTAGGCACCTGCAGTGTTCTGTAGGAGCCCATAGGGTTTTAGTGAGGTTCCGTTGTGTTGCTAAGGGTCTTGTAGAGTGCTGTCGGGTCCTGGAGTATTCTGTAGGGTTCCAGAGGGGCTCGTAGGGTTCCGTTGAAATCTGTAGGCTTCCCTAGGGGCCCGTGGAGTCCCGTCGATTTCCGTAGGGGCCTGTAGGGTTGTGTAAGTGCCCGCAGGGGTTGGTAGGAGCTTGTAGGGTGCCATAAGTTTCCAGAGGGTTGTGTAGGGTTCCGTAGGGGCCTGTGGTGTTCCCTAGGGGCCTGTAGAGTCTCGTACGGTTCCGTAGGGGCCTGTGGTGTTCCCTAGGGGCCTGTAGAGTCTCGTACAGTTCCGTAGGGTCCTTTAGGTTTCCATAAGCACCTGCAGAGGTCTGAAGGGGCCCGTACTGTTCCGTAAGGATCCATAGGGCTCCGTAGAGCTTCGTAGGTTCCCTAGAGGCCTGTAGAGTACCGCAGGAGCCAGTAGTGTTCTGTAGGGGCCCGTAAGGTTCCTTCCGTAGGGGCTGGCAGTGTTCCGTAGGGGCCTGTAGGGTTGTGTAAGTGCCCGCAGCAGTCTGTAGGAGTCTGTGAGATTCTGTAAGGTTCTGGAGGGTTCTGCAGGGTTCTGTAGGGGCCCGTAGAGTTCCGTAGTGGCTGGTAAAGTTCCCTAGGGCCCTGTGGGGTTCTGTATGGACCTGTAGGGTTCTGTAGGGGCCTGCAGGGTTCTGTAAGTGCCCGCAGGTGTCTGTAGGGTTCCGTAGGGGTCTGTAGGGTTCCGTAGGCGCCTGCAGTGTTCTGTAGGAGCCCATAGGGTTTTAGTGAGGTTCCGTTGTGTTGCTAAGGGTCTTGTAGAGTGCTGTCGGGTCCTGGAGTATTCTGTAGGGTTCCAGAGGGGCTCGTAGGGTTCCGTTGAAATCTGTAGGCTTCCCTAGGGGCCCGTGGAGTCCCGTAGATTTCCGTAGGGGCCTGTAGGGTTGTGTAAGTGCCCGCAGGGGTTGGTAGGAGCTTGTAGGGTGCCATAAGTTTCCAGAGGGTTGTGTAGGGTTCCGTAGGGGCCTGTGGTGTTCCCTAGGGGCCTCTAGAGTTTCGTACGGTTCTGTAGGGGCCTGTGGTGTTCCCTAGTGGCCTGTAGAGTCCTGTACGGTTCCGTAGGGGCCTGTAGTGTTCTCTAGGGGCCTGTAGAGTCTCGTACAGTTCCGTAGGGTCCTGTAGGTTTCCATAAGCGCCCGCAGAGGTCTGAAGGGGCCCGTACTGTTCCGTAAGGATCCATAGGGCTCCGTAGAGCTTCGTAGGTTCCCTAGAGGCCTCTAGAGTACCGCAGGAGCCAGTAGTGTTCTGTAGGGGCCCGTAGGGTTCCTTCCATAGGGGCTGGCAGTGTTCCGTAGGGTCCTCTAGGGTTGAGTAAGTGCCCGCAGGAGTCTGTAGGAATCCGTGGGATTCTGTAAGGTTCTGGAGGGTTCTGCAGGGTTCTGTAGGGGCCCGTAGAGTTCCGTAGTGGCTGGTAACGTTCCCTAGGGCCCTGTACCGTTCCGTAACTGCCTGCAAGGGTCTTTAGGCTTCCGTAGGGGCTGGTAGGGTTCCATAAAGTTCCGTGGGTTCCTGCAGAGTTCTGCAAGTGCCCGCAAGGGCCTGTAGGGGCGCACAGTGTTTCTGTCAGGTTCCGTAGAGTTCCGTAGGGGCCATGGGTTTCCGTAGCGGCTGGTAGTATTCCGTAGGGGTCTGTAGGGTTCCGTAGGCACCTGCAGTGTTCTGTAGGAGCCCATAGGGTTTTAGTGAGGTTCCGTTGTGTTGCTAAGGGTCTTGTAGAGTGCTGTCGGGTCCTGGAGTATTCTGTAGGGTTCCAGAGGGGCTCGTAGGGTTCCGTTGAAATCTGTAGGCTTCCCTAGGGGCCCGTGGAGTCCCGTAGATTTCCGTAGGGGCCTGTAGGGTTGTGTAAGTGCCCGCAGGGGTTGGTAGGAGCTTGTAGGGTGCCATAAGTTTCCAGAGGGTTGTGTAGGGTTCTGTAGGGGCCTGTGGTGTTCCCTAGGGGCCTGTAGAGTCTCGTACGGTTCCGTAGGGGCCTGTGGTGTTCCCTAGGGGCCTGTAGAGTCTCGTACAGTTCCGTAGGGTCCTGTAGGTTTCCATAAGCGCCCGCAGAGGTCTGAAGGGGCCCGTACTGTTCCGTAAGGATCCATAGGGTTCCGTAGAGCTTCGTAGGTTCCCTAGAGGCCTGTAGAGTACCGCAGGAGCCAGTAGTGTTCTGTAGGGGCCCGTAAGGTTCCTTCCGTAGGGGCTGGCAGTGTTCCGTAGGGGCCTGTAGGGTTGTGTAAGTGCCCGCAGCAGTCTGTAGGAGTCTGTGGGATTCTGTAAGGTTCTGGAGGGTTCTGCAGGGTTCTGTAGGGGCCCGTAGAGTTCCGTAGTGGCTGGTAAAGTTCCGTAGGGCCCTGTGGGGTTCTGTATGGACCTGTAGGGTTCTGTAGGGGCCTGCAGGGTTCTGTAAGTGCCCGCAGGTGTCTGTAGGGTTCCGTAGGGGTCTGTAGGGTTCCGTAGGCGCCTGCAGTGTTCTGTAGGAGCCCATAGGGTTTTAGTGAGGTTCCGTTGTGTTGCTAAGGGTCTTGTAGAGTGCTGTCGGGTCCTGGAGTATTCTGTAGGGTTCCAGAGGGGCTCGTAGGGTTCCGTTGAAATCTGTAGGCTTCCCTAGGGGCCCGTGGAGTCCC
>NW_027414721.1:0-13423 GCF_964106895.1 Numenius arquata
ATCCCCGACACGGTGAGACGACACCCCCCCCCCCAAAACCTCAGCATCACCCCCCCACCCCCCCCCCCGCCATCATCCCCTCCGGTCCCGCACCCGGAGAACCGGGAGGGGCTTCTCCATCGGTACCGGGGAGGGGGGGGCGCGGGGGGGGGGGGGACGGGGACACGACAACCCCGGGGGGGTGTGTGTGGGGGGGGGGGTCTCGGTGTGGGTCCGGAGGGGGGGGCTCGGTGAGGTACCGGGGTCCCTCAAGGTGACCGCCGGGAGGGGCCCGATCCTGCTCCTGCCGGAGGGGGCTGGGGGGGGGGGGCTGTAGGGGTTGGGGGGGGGGGGTATAGGGGGTGATGAGGGTGCTGGGGGGGGGGGGGGGTCCATGGGGTGCTGAGGGGGCTGCTGGAGGTGGGGGGGGCTGGCGGGGAGGGTGCAGGGGATGCTCTAGGGATGCTGCGGGGAGGGGGGGGGGGATCTATAGGGGGAGGTGGGGGGGTTGGATGGGGTGCTGGGGGGGTTACATGGGGTGCTGGGGGGGGGGCTGCAAGGGGTGCTGGGGGGGTCGCGGGAGGTGCTGGGGGGGGGGGGCTGCATTGGCGACCGAGGGGGATCACACGGGGTGCTGGGGGGGGGGGGGCTGTGTTGGGTGTTGGGGGGTCACAGGGCTTTGGGGGGATAAATGGGGTGCTTGGGGGGGATACCTGGGGTGCTGGGGGGGTGCATTGGGTGCTGGGGGGGCTATGGGGGTGCTGGGGGGGGTTACATGGGGTGCTGGGGGGGTTATGGGGGTGCTGGGGGGGTGCATTGGGTGCTGGGGGGGTTACATGGGGTGCTGGGGGGTTATGGGGGTGCTGAGGGGGTGTATGGGGGTGCTGAGGGGTCTGCATTGGGTGCTGGGGGGGTTATGGGGGTGCTGGGGGGGTGCATTGGGTGCTGGGGGGGGTTATGGGGGTGCTGAGGGGTCTGCATTGGGTGCTGGGGGGGTTATGGGGGTGCTGAGGGGTCTGCTTTGGGTGCTGGGGGGGTGCATGGGGTTCTGGGGGGGTTATGGGGGTGCTGAGGGGTCTGCATTGGGTGCTGGGGGGGCTATGGGGGTGCTGGGGGGGTTATGGGGGTGCTGAGGGGTCTGAATTGGGTGCTGGGGGGGCTTACATGGGGTTCTGGGGGGCTTATGGGGGTGCTGAGGGGGTGCATTGGGTGCTGGGGGGGCTATGGGGGTGCTGGGGGGGTTATGGGGGTGCTGAGGGGTCTGCATTGGGTGCTGGGGGGGTTATGGGGGTGCTGGGGGGTGCATTGGGTGCTGGGGGGGTTTGGGGGTGCTGGGGGGGTGCATTGGGTGCTGGGGGGGTTACATGGGCTGCTGGGGGGGTTATGGGGGTGCTGGGGGGGGTTACATGGGGTGCTGGGGGGGTTATGGGGGTGCTGGGGGGGTTTTGGGGGTGCTGAGGGGTCTGCATTGGGTGCTGGGGGGGCTATGGGGGTGCTGGGGGGGGTTTGGGGGTGCTGAGGGGGTGTATGGGGTGCTTGGGGGTCACAGGCACTGATCGGGGGGGGGGGCTGCGTGGGGTGCTGGGGAGGGGGGGGATGGAGAGGGGGAGGTTATGGGAGGTGCCAGGTGTGTGTGTGTCGGGGGGGGGAGGGGTTGTGTGTACGTGTCTCACCTCAGCCCCCCCCCCCCTAACACACACCCCCCCCCCCCCACAACCCCCCCCCCACCCCCCCCCCCAGCCCCATGGCGGCGGCCGAGGTGGACAACATGGAGCAGCAGAACAACAACAGCCCCTGGGAGCCCCCCGACCCCCGGGGGGGCTGGGACGACACCGCCGCCACCGCCAAGCTCTTCGAGTGCTCCCGCATCAAGGCTTTGGCCGGTAGGTGCCCCCCCCCCCCCCCCCCAACACACACATCCCCCCCCCCCCTCTGCCACATCCCACTCCTCCCCCCACCCCACAACCCCCCCCCCCCCCCCCTCCTCCTTCACCCCACCAAAGCCTGGACACCTGGGTCCCCCCCCAACCCTGAAAGAGACCGGACATTGGGGTCCCCCCCACCCTGAGAAAGCCCAGACGCCTGGGTCCCCCCCACCCCAAGAAATCCTGGATGATGGGATCCCCCCCCTCCCCATCAAACCCGGGGTCTCCCCCCCACCCCGACAAAACCCAGACCCTGGGGTCCCCCCACCCCAGTTGAGCCCAGATGCCGGGGTCCCCCCACCTCACCAAAGCCCCACCACTGTGGTGCCCCCACCCCACAAAAGCCTGGACGCCCCACCCCGGCAAACCCAGGGTCCCCCCCACCCCAAGAAAGCCTGGATAATGAGGTTCCCCCCTCCCTGTCAAACCTGGGGTCCCCCCCACCCTGAGAAAGCCCAAACATTGGGGTCCCCCCACCCTGGTTGAGCCCAAACACCGGGGTCCCCCCACCCCATCAAAGCCCCACCACAGGGGTCCCCCCACCCCATTTGAGCCCAGATGCCGGGGTCCCCCCACCCCACCAAAGCCCCACCACTGGGGTCCCCCCACCCCGAGAAAGCCCGAACATTGGGGTCCCCCCACCCCAACAAAGCCCAGACCCTGGGGTCCCTCCATCCTAGTTGACCTCAGACGCTGGGGTCCCCCCACCCCCATCAAAGCCCCACCACTGGGGTCCCCCCACCCCGAGAAAGCCCAAACATTGGGGTCCCCCCACCCTGATTGAGCCCAAACACCGGGGTCCCCCCACCCCATCAAAGCCCCACCACTGGGGTCCCCCCACCCCAACAAACCCCGGGGTCCCCCCACCCCACCAAAGCCCGGATACCGGGGTCCCCCCACCCAGTTGAGCCCCACCACTTGGGTCCCCTCACCCCAAAATAGCCCAGACGCTGGGGTCCCCCCACCCCGGTGTAGACTGGATTTGGGGTGTCCGTCCCCCCACCCCGTCTGAGCCCATCCGTCCGTCCGTCCGTGTGTCGTGTGTCGTCCCCCCCCCCCCGCAGACGAGCGGGACGCGGTGCAGAAGAAGACCTTCACCAAGTGGGTGAACTCCCACCTCTCCCGCGTCTCCTGCCGCATCGGGGACCTCTACAGCGACCTCCGCGACGGCTTCGTCCTCACCCGTCTCCTGGAGGTGCTCTCCGGGGAACCGCTGGTGAGGGCCGGGACCTCCCCGTCACCTCCACCACCCACGTCCCATCCACCACCACTGGGCTGGGATGAGGTGGGACCTCCCCGTGACCACCACAACCACCCAGGTCCCATCTAGTACCACACTGGGATGAGGTGGGACCTCCCCGTGACCACCACAACCACCCAGATCCCATCTACCACTGGGCTGGGATGAGGTGGGACCTCCCCATGATCACCACAACCACCCAGGTCCCATCTACCATCGGGTTGGGATGAGCTGGGACCTCCCCGTGACCACCACAACCACCCAAGTCCCATCTACCACTGGGTTGGGATGAGCTGGGACCTCCTCATGACCATCACAACCACCCAAGTCCCATCTACCACTGGGTTGGGTTGAGTTGGGACCTCCCCGTGATCACCACAACCACCCAGGTCCCATCTACCACTGGGCTGGGATGAGGTGGGACCTCCCTGTGACCACCACAACCACCCAGGTCCCATCTACCACTGGGTTGGGATGAGGTGGGACCTCCCCATGATCACCACAACCACCCAGATCCCATCTACCACTGGGCTGGGATGAGGTGGGACCTCCCCGTGACCACCACAACCACCCAGCTCCCATCTACCACCAGGTTGGGTTGAGTTGGGACCTCCCCATCACCACCAGGTCCCATCTATCCCTGGGTTGGGATGACCTAGAACGTCCCCATCACCACCACCATTACCCAGGTCCCATCTACCATCGGGTTGGGATGAGCTGGGACCTCCCCATCACCACCTCCACCAACCCCCCAGGTCCCATCTACCACCACATTAGGATGACCTAGAATGTCCCCGTGACCACCACAACCACCCAGCTCCCATCTACCACCGGGTTGGGTTGAGTTGGGACCTCCCCATCAACCCACATCCCATCCACCACCGCATTGGTATGATCTAGAATGTCCCCATCACCACCACCACCCCCCAGGTCCCATCTATCCCCAGGGTGGGATGACCTAGGACCTCCCCAGCACCACCCAGGTCCCATCTACCACCCGTTTGTGAGACCTAGGACCTCTCCATCACCACCACCACCCCACGCAAAGGTTGCTTGGAGGTCCCATCCACCTCCCGGTCGTGAGCCGGGTGGGAGAACCTTCTCGGAGGTGGGGGTGACGGGTGACGGTGTCTCCCCCCCAGCCCAAGCCGACGCGGGGCCGGATGCGGATCCACTCCCTGGAGAACGTGGACAAGGCCTTGCAGTTCCTCAAGGAGCAACGGGTCCACCTGGAGAACGTGGGCTCCCACGACATCGTGGACGGCAACCACCGCCTCACCCTCGGCCTCATCTGGACCATCATCCTCCGCTTCCAGGTAGCGGGGGCGGGGGGTTGTCCCCCACCCCAGGGACGGGGTGTCCCTCTCCCCACCCTGGGACCCCGCCGTGCGTCAGTGCCCCTTGGCTTTCCCCAGATCCAGGTGATCAAGATCAAGACGGAAGACAACCGGGAGACGCGCTCGGCCAAGGACGCTCTGCTGCTCTGGTGCCAGATGAAGACGGCGGGGTGAGGCCGTGACACCCCCCACCCCCACCCCATGGATGAGGGATGGACCCCCCCCCCCCCCCATGGACGGGGGGTGGATCCGTCACCCCGTGACCCCCGACTTGTCCCCACAGCTACCCGGAGGTGAACATCCAGAACTTCACCACCAGTTGGAGGGATGGGTTGGCCTTCAACGCCCTCATCCACAAGCACAGGTCCGGGTGGAGGAGAGCTGAGGGTGGGGGGGACAACCCGGACACCTGGGTCCGCTCCGTGGGGTGGTGGGCTCGAAGCCACTGTGTCCCGCTTGTAGGCCCGACCTCATCGACTTCCACAAGTTGACCAAGTCCAACGCGACCTACAACCTCCAACAAGCCTTCAACACGGCCGAGCAGCAGTTGGGGCTCAGCAAACTGCTGGACCCTGAGGGTACGAGAGGGGCAGGATGGGGGGGGGGTGGGGGGTGGGGTGTCTGTCTGTCCATCCATCTGTCCGTCCACGTGGTGGGGGGGCATCTCCACCCCTCCGGCTAATTGGTCCCAGCTTCGTTTTCCACCTCGAAGGGTTTTTTTTTGGGGGGGGGGGGCTCAAGGTTGAGGGGAGAAACCTGGGGTTGGGGATGGGCTTTGCTGGACCAGGGTTGGTGGTCAATGGTGGGGGGGACTCTGGGGAACCAGGGGAGAGCTCATGGACCTACGCTTGGCCACCCCCCAGATGTCAACATGGAGGACCCCGATGAGAAGTCCATCATCACCTACGTGGTGTCCTTCTACCACTACTTCTCCAAGATGAAGGCTCTGGCCGTGGAGGGGAAGCGCATCGGGAAGGTGGGGTTTGGCCCACGCCCTGCAGCTCTGTGGGGTGCCCCATCCCTTGGTCCATGGGGTACCCCATCCTTACTCCATGGGGTGCCCCATCCCTGGCTCCATGGGGTGCCCCATCCTTTGCCCCATGGGATGTCCCATCCTTGTTCCATGAGATTCCCCATCCTTTGCTCCATGGGTTGTCCCATCCTTGCTCCATGGGGTGTCCTATCCCTGGCTCCACGGGATGTCCCGTCCTTACTCCATGGGGTGCCCCATCCTTTGCTCCATGGGGTGCCCCATCCCTTGGTCCATGGGGTGCCCCATCCTTTGGTCCATGGGATGTCCCATCCTTGTTCCATGAGATTCCCCATCCTTTGCTCCATGGGTTGTCCCATCCTTGCTCCATGGGGTGCCCCATCCCTGGCTCCATGGGATGTCCCGTCCTTACTCCATGGGGTGCCCCATCCTTTGGTCCATGGGATGTCCCATCCCTCATGGTACTGGGCACCAGCAAGAACAGGGCCATGCTGGTCCTTAGAGGGGCTGGTCCCTGGAGGTTGCACCTCAAACCACCCCTGGTCGCTCAAGGGGCTTCTGTGGGACGCACCCCCGAGCCCCGCGCCGGTGACCCACCTTCTCCCACCAGGTCCTAGACCAGGCCATGGAGATCGAGGCCATCATCGAGCGGTACGAGGCGCTGGCGGCCGAGCTGCTGGCCTGGATCCAGCACACCATCACCATCATCAGCAACCAGAAGTTCGCCAACTCCCTCACCGGGGTCCAGCAGCAGCTCCAAGCCTTCACCGCCTTCTGCACCTTGGAGAAGCCCGTCAAGTGAGCACCTCCTGGGGTGGGGAGGACAACCCCGGGGTGGGGGGGACACACACCGTGGCCATATCCTGACCCGGTGGTGGTACCACCCTGTAGGTTCCAGGAGAAGGGGAACCTGGAGGTCCTGCTCTTCACCATCCAGAGCAAACTCCGGGCCAACAACCGCAAACTCTACGTCCCCAGCGAGGGCAAGAGCATCTCCGACATCAATAAGGTGCTGGTGGGACCGGGAGGTGACCTCTCCATCCCAGGGGACCCCCAGAAGGGTTGGGCACCCCCTTGGTGACCTCCATGTCCCACTCCTCAGGCCTGGACCTGCTTGGAGAAGGCAGAACACGAGCGGGAGGTGTCGTTGCGCAACGAGCTGATCCGGCAGGAGAAGCTGGAGCTTCTGGCCCAACGTTTCGACCACAAGGCTGTCATGAGGGAGACGTGGCTGAACGAGAACCAACGCCTGGTCTCACAGGTGGGATGGGGTGGGGGGGACTCAGTGGGGAACCCCCACCCTGGGGCAGGACGCCTGGGTCCTCTCCCTGGCCCTGGTAGGGTGAGAAGAACCCAACGCTTGGGTGATGGGACCTTCTGGTGGGCCTCGTCGGGCTCCTTCGTTGATCAGAGAGGGGTCCACCCTACTTGATGGCATCTCCCCCCCAATCCCAGGACAACTTCGGCTACGACCTGCCGGCGGTGGAGGCCGCCATGAAGAAGCACGAGGCCATCGAGGCCGACATCTCTTCCTACCAAGAGCGCATCCAGGTGGTGGTGGAGCTGGCCCTGGAGATGGAGTCCGAGGGCTACTACGACACCAAGCGCATCAGCGCCCAGAAGGACAACATCCTGCGGCAGTGGGGGCTCTTGACCGAGCTGGTCTGCGCCCGCCGGGCCCGTCTCGAGCAGAACCTGGCCCTACAGAAGATCTTCCAGGAGATGGTCTACATGATTGACTGGATGGAGGAGATGCAGGTAGAGCTGGGGGCGTGGCGGGTACCAGGTATCTCCATGGAGGACACCATGCTTCATGGGGTGCCCCGTCCCTGGCTCCATGGGGTGCCCCACCCTTGCTTCCATGGGTTTCCCCATCCTTTGTCCCATGGATTGTCCCATCCTTTGTCCTATGGGATGTCCCATCCTTACTCCATGGGGTGCCCCATCCTTTGCTCAATGGGGTGCCTCATCCCTTGGTCCATGGGGTGCTCCATCCTTGGCTCCATGGATTGTCCCATCCTTGGCTCCATGGGATGTCCCATCCCTGGCTCTATGGGGTGCCCCATCCCTTGCTCCATGGGGTGTCTCATCCATGGGGTGGGAAGCTCCAGTCCCCATGGCCTCATGTCCCCTTCCCCAGGTGCTGCTGGTCTCCAAGGACTTGGGGAAGCATCTTCTGGAGGTGGAGGACCTGCTGCAGAAGCACGGGCTGCTGGAGGCCGACATCTCGGCCCAGACCGAGCGGGTGCAGGCCCTCAACGCCGCCGCCCTCAAGTTCTCCGAGCTGGAGGGTAACGTGGGGCACCACCAGGACCAGGAGATGCTTGGCCTTGGGAGGGGTCAACCGAGGTCTTCAGGGTTCTGTAGACCATCTCTGCTAAGATCTGGTTCTCTCGCTCCAGGCTACCAACCATGCGACCCCCAGATCATCTGCAACCGGGTCAACCACGTCCAGACCTGCCTGGAGGAACTGGGGGAACTGGCGGGCAAGAGACGCAAGGAACTGGAGGACTCTCGCCAACTCTGGGCCTTCTTCCAGGAGATGGAGGAGGCCGAGGCGTGGATCCGCGAGAAGGAGCAGATCTTGGCCGCCAAGACCTGTGGCCGGGACCTGAGCAGCGTCTTGACCTTGACCAACAAGCACAAGAGCATGTTGGGCGAACTGGGCAGCCGCCGGGCCCTCTTGCACCAGAGCATGAAGAGGGGCGAGCAGATCTTGGCCAAGAAACGCTTCAGCCCCGGCGGGATCCAGGAGAAGATGCGGGAGGTCCGCCTCCGCTGGAAGAAGCTGGAGGAGGTGACGGGGTTACACCAACAGCGCTTGCAGGAGGCCCTCAACTTCTTCCAGTTCAGCGCCGAGACGGACGACTTGGTGGCCTGGTTGCAGGACACCTACCGCATCGTCTCCAGCGATGACTTTGGCCACGATGACTATTCCACCCAAGCTCTTCTGAGGAAGCACCGAGCAGTGGTGGAAGAGGTGGAGAAGCACCGGGCGGCCGTCTTGGCCCTTCGGAAGCAGTTGGCTCTTCTTGCCCCCGAGCACAGGCAAGGGGTGGACGTGCAGATCCGGGTGGTGGAGGTGGAGCAGCTCTACGGGGAGGTAGCCGAGGTGGCCGTCCTGCGGCAGCAGTGGCTGCAGGACGCCTTGGCCGTCTACCGGATGTTCAGCGAGGTCCACGCCTGCGAGGTGTGGGTGGATGAGAAGGAGCAGTGGTTGGAGAGGATGGAGGTGCCGGAAGAGCTGGATGAGGTTGAGGTGGTCCAACACAGGTGTGTGTGTGTGGGGGGGGATGCCTTTGGGAAGGGGGGTAGGACACATGGGTTCCTTGCCCCATGGTGGACCTCCTTCGCTCCCATCTTCTCCCCAGGTTTGAGAGCCTGGACCAGGAGATGAACAGCGTCATGGGACGGATCTTGGATGTCAACCAGGTGGTGCAGCAGTTGGTGGACGGGGGGCACCCCAGCTCGGAGGAGGTCCGCTCCTGCCAGGACCACCTCAACAGCAGGTATGGGTGTGTGGAGGGGGCCAAGTTGTGGGGCCAAGTCCACCCCAGGGGTCCATGATCCTCAAGGTGGACCTCATCCTGCTTGGGGAGCTTCTTGGTTGGGGGAACCAGCTGTGGGGCTGCTGGTAGTCCCCAACCCTGTGGTTCTCCCAGCCTGGTGGGACATCTCCATGGGTTCCAGCTCTCCAATGTCGTGGGCCAAGCCCATCCTGGAGGTCCACAATGCCCAAGGTGGACCTCATCCTGCGTGGGGGCTCCTCGGGGATGGGGCCAAGCTGTGGGGCTGCTTGTAGACCCCAACCCTGTGTTTCTCCCAGCCTGGTGGGACATCTCAATGGGTTCCAGCTCTCCAGTATTATGGGCCAAGCCCATCCTGGGGTTCCACAATGCCCAAGGTGGACCTCATCCTGCTTGGGGGCTCCTTGGTTGGGGTAACAAGCTGTGGGGCTGCTGGTAGCCCCCAACCCTGTGTTTCTCCCACGCTGGTGGGACATCTCCATGGGATCCAGCTCTTTGGTGCAATAGCCCAAGCCCACCCCAAGCACTGGTGACGCCCAAGGTGGACCTTACCCTGCTTGGGGGGCTCCTTGGGGAAGGGGCCAGGCTGTGGAGCTGCCAGAAGACCCCAACACTGTGGTTCTCCCAGCCTAGTGGGACGTTCCCATGGATTCCAGCTCTCCAGAGCCATGGGCCAATCCAAGGGTCCACAATGCTCAAGGTGGACCTCATCCTGCTCGGGGGTTCCTTGGTGGGGGGGAACCATCCGTGGAGCTGCTGGAAGGTTCCAGCCTGTGGTTCTCCCAGCCTGGTGGGACATCCCTATGGAGTCCAGCTCTCCAGAGCCATGGGCCGAACCCATCCTGGGGGTCCACAATGCCCGAGGTGGACCCCACCCTGGTGGCATAGCTCCATCCTGGTCTTGTCCCACCTCCAACCCCATCCCCAGGTGGAACCGGGTGGTGGAACTGGTGGAGCGCAAGAAAAGCCAACTCAGCTCCGTCCTGAAGATCCAAAACTACCTGCTAGAGTGCAGCGAGATGAAGGCCCAGGTGCGGGAGAAGAGAAAAGCCATCGAAGCCACCCAATCGGGCGGCGGGGACCTGGGCGGCGTCTTGGCCTTGCAACGCCGCCTCTCCACCATGGAGGCAGCTTTGGTGGTCTTGGAACCTCGGTTGATGGAACTTCAACAGGAAGGCGAAGCCTTGGCCACCTCCCACCCAGGGAGGGCCCTGGAGATCCTGCTGCCCTTTGAGCAGATCAGCGAAGAGTGGGAGGCCCTCAAACGGGCCCTCCAAGGTTGCGAGGACTCCTTGACCATCGCTGGTCGCTTGCAACAGTTCATCCAAGACTTGGACAACTTCCTCAGTTGGTTGGTGAAGACCCAAGCAGCCGTTGCCTCCGAGGAGGTCCCCGACAGCTTGAGCCAAGCGGAGAAGTTGCTCAACCACCACGCGGCCCTCAAGGAGGAGATCAACGGCTACGAGGAGGACTACGCCAAGATCCAAGCGGCCAGTGACCTCCTGGCCTTGGAGGAGACGGAGGTCCCCTACCTCTCCTTGCAGCAGTGGCTGCAGAAGTTGGACGCGGGTTGGGGCAAGTTGCTGCAGAGCTGGGAGAGGCGGCGGGAGGTGCTGGTGCAGTCCCACGTCTTCCACCTCTTCCTCCGGGACGTCCAACAGTGCGAGAGCAGCCTCTACAACCAGGTAGAGCCCGGGGTTGGGAGAAGGTCTTGGGTTGGACCTTCTGCTTGACCTTCTCCCCTTCCATCTTGGGAGAGGACGGAGCCAGGAGAAGAAGGGAGAACCTTCCTTCCCTTCTCCAGGAGTCCACCCTGGTCCACGCCGAGCTCCCCGACACGGTGGAAGGGGTCACCAAGGCCATCAAGAAGCACAAGGACTTCACCACCACCTTGGAGCTTAACCTCCAGAAGATCCAGTTGGCCCTTCAAGCCGGCGAGAGCCTCCAACGACAAGGCAACCTCTACAGCGACCGCGTGGCAGAGGCCATGGAGGGCCTTCGCACCAAGTAGGTGGCCGGGACGACAATGTCTTGACAGCCCCCCCCCAACCCTGGGGGTGGCACCTGGGGACCACCACCACCACCCCCCCCCCCTCGGGCACCAGGACACACACATCCCCCCCCCACCCGAGAAGACGACGATGGAGGTGGATCTACTGGTGCATCCTCACCACGGCTGGTGGGGCACGAGGAACATCGTGTCTCAGTTTCCCCATTGGGTTAATTTGCTTGATTGGGGGTGGGGGTTAATTAGGTGGTTAATTGGGGTGATGAGGGGTGGGGGGGGGGGGGCGTCAAGGCTGAGGGACCCCCCCCAACGCCTGCAGGAGCCACCACAACTACCAGTTGGCACAGGAGTGGATGCAACGGCTCCAGGACCACCTCGAGCTCCAGAAGTTCCTCCAGAATTGCCATGAGGTAGGACCCGGACCCCCGCCCCCCCCCACAACTCCTGCCCCCCAACCCCACCCCCAACCTCTGACCTCTCCTCCCCCCAAAACTCCTGATGCCCCCCCCCCCAAAATTACCCACGGAGCAGAATTCGGGTACTGGGATGGGTGCGGGGGCTTGGTGGGAGCTGGGATGGGTCCTGCTGGTGTCACCCCATGTTGGTGTCACCACCCTTGGGAGGGTCTGGATGACTTTGGGGGGGCTCCACACGAGGACACCCCCCCCCGGAGCTGGACCAGGGGGTCCTGCCCCCCCCCCATAGATGCTCCTCAGCATCTCAGGAGGCTTCCCCAGTGGCCATACTGGGAACTGCTGGTGTCACCGCACACCGGTGTCACCACCCTTGGGGGTCTGGATGACTTTGGGGGGGCTTCCCACAAGGACAACCCCCCCCGGAGCTGGACCAGGGGGTCCTGCCCCCCCCATAGATGCTCCTCAGCATCTCAGGAGGCTTCCCCAGTGGCCATACTGGGAACTGCTGGTGTCCCCACGCCGGTGTCCCCATCTTTGGGGGGGTTTGGATGACTTTGGGGGGGCTCCCCACAAGGATACCCCCCCCCCGGAGCTGGACCAGGGGGTCCTTCCCCCCCCCGCTAGATGCTCCCCAGCATCTCAGGAGGCTTCCCCAGTGGCCATACTGGGAGCTGCTGGTGTCCCCACACCGGTGTCACCATCCTTGGGGGGTCTGGATGGCTTTGGGGGGGCTCCCCACAAGGACACCCCCCCCCCAGAGCTGGACCAGGGGGTCCTGCCCCCCCCCATAGATGCTCCTCAGCATCTCAGGAGGCTTCCCCAGTGGCCATACTGGGAGCTGCTGGTGTCCCCACGCTGGTGTCCCCATCTTTGGGGGGGTCTGGATGACTTTGGGGGGGCTCCACACGAGGACACCCCCCCCCGGAGCTGGACCAGGGGGTCCTGCCCCCCCCATAGATGCTCCTCAGCATCTCAGGAGGCTTCCCCAGTGGCCATACTGGGAACTGCTGGTGTCCCCACGCTGGTGTCCCCATCTTTGGGGGGGTCTGGATGACTTTGGGGGGGCTCCCCACAAGGACACCCCCCCGGAGCTGGACCAGGGGGTCCTTCCCCCCCCCATAGATGCTCCTCAGCATCTCAGGAGGCTTCCCCAGTGGCCATACTGGGAACTGCTGGTGTCACCGCACACCGGTGTCACCATCCTTGGGGGTCTGGATGACTTTGGGGGGGCTCCACACGAGGACACCCCCCCCCGGAGTTGGACCAGGGGGTCCTGCCCCCCCCCATAGATGCTCCTCAGCATCTCAGGAGGCTTCCTCAGTGGCCATACTGGGAGCTGCTGGTGTCACCCCACATCGGTGTCACCATCCTTGGAGGGTCTGGATGACTTTGGGGGGGCTCCCCACAAGGACACCCCCCCCGGAGCTGGACCAGGGGGTCCTGCCCCCCCCCATAGATGCTCCTCAGCATCTCAGGAGGCTTCCCCAGTGGCCATACTGGGAACTGCTGGTGTCCCCACGCTGGTGTCCCCATCTTTGGGGGGGTTTGGATGACTTTGGGGGGGCTCCCCACAAGGATACCCCCCCCCCCCGGAGCTGGACCAGGGGGTCCTTCCCCCCCCCCCCCCCGCTAGATGCTCCCCAGCATCTCGGGGGCCTTCCCCAGTGGCCGAACTGGGAGCCGCACTGGTCCAGCGGGATCTTGGCCAGAACCATCGGTTTCTGGCGCAGGTACCGGAGCCGGGGGGGGGAGGGGGGGGGTTGGCGGGGGGGGGAAGGGGGGGGGGTTGCGGGGAAGCGGTGGGGGGGGGGGGGGGGGGGAGGCCGGATCCAGCGGCCTCCGCGCTCCGCCGCTGCTGCAAAGGTTCTGCGGCATCATCCTCCTCATCTTCATCCTCATCCTCCCCCCCCTCCTCCTCCTCCCCCCCCCCCTCCCCGCAATCCCCCTCATCCTCTTCCTCACCCCCCCATCCTCCTCCTCCTCATCCCCCCCTATTCTCC